>NC_057802.1:543564301-543745418 GCF_018294505.1 Triticum aestivum
AGCGATCTCCCGGACGACATCCTTGGGGAGATCGTCGCTTCTCCCCACCAAGGATTGCTGTCGCACACAAGTCCTCTCAACTCGGTGGCGCCCTCGCGCCCCTCAATCTCGACTGTCGTCAGATATCTGTCCTTCCTAAATTTGATCTCCTCAGAGCCATCATCTCCTCTCACCAGCAGGGCCCCGTTCAACGCCTCTGCATCCCAACACGCTACCTGATGTCCATACTCGGCACGGGATGCTTGGCTGACATCCCCTGAATTCAAAAAACTCCAGCAGTTTGAGTTCTACCATTACCACGAAAGTTTCATACCATGAACTGAACACCAAGAATCTGTGCCCACACCATCGTTGTCCATCTCTTGGTTTTCCTCCTCTCTCCACACCTCCACCTTCGCCCGGTGCCATCTACCAGACGATATGGTACAAATGCTTCGACTCCCACTGCTAAGAAAACTTTTGCTTGTGGTGGTTTATCTGTCGGAGGCCTCACTGCATAGCATCATCCACTCCAGTTGCCCTGGCCTGGGAGTAGAAATCCCTATCGGTTGTCTCCAAATAAAGTTGCCTCACCTTAACAGCATTGGAATTTGTTTTAAAGGACAGTAGCTCATCATCGAAGATGCCCCTTCACTTCAAAGGTTGCTCCTTGATGATTGTTATAAACCTTCGCAAATAATTGTCGTCTCTGCGCCCAAACTGGAGACCTTGGATGTAATTCATGATCCGTTTAATGATCACAGGAAGTTGGTCTTTGGCTCCTCACTTTTTCAGGTACCGTATATTATCATCTACACATTTGTAATCATAAGCTGCATTTTTCATTTGTGCGCATAACTTTTATATCATCTTGGAGTACACTTTGGGTACTAATATTATGTTATACGCTCAATGAACAGTTCGTCCATGGATAGCCTATCAATGCTGCTGGATTTTGTCAAGATCTTATATATCGGAATGTTTAGTTTTGATCTGAACATAATTATTGGCTTGCTGCGATGCTTTCGACCTCTGGAGAATTTATATATAAAGGTGATGATTTCATGCACATTGAAAGCCCATATATATTGTACTAGAATTAACCGTTCAGCTGTCGCTCTTTCGGCATACTATTTTTTCAGACCTTAACTCTTTTCAATCTTCATGTCTACTTAGGCACTGCTACCACATGGAGAAAAACGTATAACCAATCGGTGGCGTAATAAGCACCAGGATTTTCTCAGTTCTCATGACATTTGTTTGAGGACAATAACGATGGAAGGATATGCATCCAACCAGGCAAACAGAAGCTCTGTCACATTCTTCATGTTGAGTGCGAGGTTACTATTGTCCATGAGGCTTAAGTTTTACAACAAGAGATTTCTCACGGACGGACACGTTGAACAGCAAAAAAAGAAGTTTCAGGTGGACAAATGGGCTTCTAAACGTGCTCGGCTTCTATTTACAACAAATTGTAGTCATCCTACAATAATTGTTTTTGCACACGATGTTGATTTTATGGATCAGACCGGTCCATTTGTTTGTGACTATGAAAAAGAGTGGTTGGGTTAGATGTTATTGCCATGTTCAATCTGGGTTTTGTCTAAATTTGATGGACAATTAATCCTTGGGCTTTTTGTACCGTTTGTAAGCTTGAGTTGCATGTTGTTGCCCTCGTACTCCCCTCCGCCTGCCACTACGCTGTCGCATCTTCCACGGCTCCTGTTCGTTCCTGTCTGAGGCCTCGTCGTCGTTCTCCGCCTTGGTTCGCTCGCTGTGCCCGCCGCCGTCTGGCGTTGTCAACATGGTCAACAACTGAGAGGAATTAGGAGATGACTGTACGTGGAGAGGGTGACAGTAGGGACCCACCAGGGTCATTGCATCACGCAAGCAGGTGCCTCGTTATTACAAGCTAAAAAAATACTTCCTCCTAATTGTTTGACAACTAGGTCCCACGCCATTGTCAATGTAGTCAATAAACGAGAAAATTACACAACGAACGGATAACACCAGGGACCCAGCAGCTCGCCTAGTTGTTTTTTAGTTCTAGAGACGGAGCTCAACTGTGCACTGTGCGGGGGCTGTGGCCCGTCTAGCCCACGCTTACGCTTTTATTTAAGCACATGACGAGCCCAATTGATATCTTTTTTCTTTCTGAAAATGGCTAGCCCAGTTCTTTTTTTTTTAGAATACCCAACCGAGGCCTACTTGCTTTTCTCAGCCCTGTTGGGCTGCAAATCTTTCAAGACGAGGGATGTAAGTAGTAAGAAATGGGCTTGCCCAGAAAATGGGCTATGAGTTATAAGAAATGGGTTGTGAATTTTTAAACCAAAGCCAACCGGCAATTACATTAAAATATCGTTTTTTCTGGATTTCTCTACTCTTATAAAAAGCAGAGTTGGTGATGATGGTGTGCTTGCCATCCTGCAATATAGGCCATCCGATCTATATCTAACGGATAGGAAGGAAACTATGACAATTTACCCACACTCCTCTCCACATTTGGAGATACGGGCTTCCCTGGTTCATCCTTATCTCCCACAAGATAAACTACTCATACAAATGCATCTTCATGTTCTGTGCAACGCACTGGCATCTTGCTAGTTAAGATTTTAAATTTCATTCATTTTTTGCGAAGAATTTTTTTGAATTTTATTTTGATATAATTTTTTAACAATTATTTTTAACGTGACTCAAAATTTCATGATTAAAAGAGTTCGGACCCCACCAAAATATGCAAAATTTCGTTGAATTTTTTAGCAGTGCCCAGAATATATGGTCTGTAATGCTAATAAAAAGAATATGAGCTTCAAAATATCCTTAAGAATTAGTAAATGGGCGGTAAATTATTGAAAATAATGGCTAATGGGATGTATGTTGTTTTCCACATATTTGGAGGCTGACTTCTGGGCCTACTAGGTTAACGATGATGTTGTCCTAAAAAAATTGACGCATACGCAAGGCTTTGTCAACTTAGTCAACACACAGCAGTGACTGTTGGATGTCCATCCAACGGCCGCCATGCTTCTTCAATCTCTGATCTTCCTGCTCCAGCCGCCCAAACCAGCACCGGCGGGACTGCCTGCTCCCTCCTCCCGTGGCCGGCTGTGCTGCCGCCAGGCCATCCCTCTACCCACCCACACATCCTGTTATTTTCCGGCGACGTCAGCCTCACCCCGCAGCCGACCAGCCAGCGTTCGTACACCCCTCAGCGTGGGCATCCGCTGTTGTGGCTTCGCCGGCTCCGGGTCGTTCCCTTCCTGGGCCTCGCCCTCGTCCACCGCGTTTGTGCTCTCGGCGCAGCGTGGTCAACATGGTCAACAAACAAGAGCCATCGAAAGAGGCTGACAGTAGGGACCCACACAAGAAAGTGCCTCCTTATTACGCGCAAAATAATGATTCCTCCACCTGACAGCTGAGCCCACCGGAAGGGCCTCTGTATTTCGTGAAACAAACGTTCCTCCCACTGACAGCTCGGACCCACCAGCTATGTCTTCGCACGCAAGGAAGTGCCTCCTTATTACGCACAAACAAATAAATACTCCCCCTGCTAGCTGGGACCCACCATAGTGGGAGGATGACTTGTGGGCCTACTAAGTTGACGCGGATGGAGGGCTTTGGCAACTTAGTCAATATGAACGATTCTAGCTCTAGTGACCGTACGATGGCCATCCAACGGCCGTAGTGCTTCTTCAACCTCTGGTCTTCTTGCTCCAGCCGCCCAAACCAGCGCTGGTCGTGCTGCTTGCTCCTGCCTCCCGTGGCCGGCTGTGCTGCCGCGGAGGCCTCACCGCCCCCTACTACTCCCACCGCTGGCCAGACCATCCCTCTACTCACCCACACCCCCTGTTATTCTGCGGCGATGGCAGCCTCACACCACAGCCGAACCAGTGAACCCTCGTACTCCTCTCCACGTGGGCATCCACTGCCGCATCTTCCCCGGCTCCGCGTCGTCCCCTTCCTAGGCCTCGCCGTCGTCCACCGCCTTGGTGCTCTCGGCGCGGCATGGTCAATGTGGTCAAGGAACAGAATTTCATCGGAAGAGTACTGTACGTGGAGAGGCTGACAGCTGGGTCCATGGTCGCAGCAAGGAAGTGCAACCTTCTTACGCACAAAATAATGATTCCTCCACCTGAAAGGAGGGACCCACCGGACGGGCCACCGTGTTTAGTGAAAAAATGTTTCCCCCCTGACTGCTGGGACCCAGCAGCTACATCTTCGCACGTAAGGAAGTGCCTCCTTATCCTCCCTGACAGTCAGGACCCACCTGGTCGAAGCGTACGTAACGTTGTCATTCTGGTCGGGAACGTGTACGTACATACTGGTCGATCGGTCTGTCCGCAGGCTGCAGCGATGAACCGTGGCCAAGTAAGGAAGGGCACATGTCATAGTAGAGGCGCGCACGTAGCATGTACACGTACGTACAGCCAGGTGATGACCCACAAGTATAGGGGATCTATCGTAGTCCTTTCGATAAGTAAGAGTGTCGAACCCAATGAGGAGCAGAAGGAAATGATAGGCGGTTTTCAGCAAGGTATTCTCTGCAAGCACTGAAATAATAGGTAACAGATAGTTTCGTGATAGGATAATTTGTAACGAGCAACAAGTAACAAAAGTACATAAAGTGCAGCAAGGTGGCCCAATCCTGTTTGTAGCAAAGGACAAGCCTGGACAAACTCTTATATAAAGAAAAACGCTCCCGAGGACACATGGGAATTATCGTCAAGCTACTTTTCATCACGTTCATATGATTCGCGTTCGGTACTTTGATAATTTGATATGTGGGTGGACCGGTGCTTGGGTGCTGTCCTTACTTGAACAAGCATCCCACTTATGATTAACCTCTATTGCAAGCATCCACAACTACAACAAAAGTATTAAGGTAAACCTAACCATAGCATGAAACATATGGATCCAAATCAGCCCCTTACGAAGCAACGCATAAACTAGGGTTTAAGCTTCTGTCACTCTAGCAACCCATCATCTACTTATTACTTCCCAATGCCTTCCCCTAGGCCCAAATAATGGTGAAGTGTCATGTAGTCGACATTCACATAACACCACTAGAGGATAGACAACATACATCTCATCAAAATATCGAACGAATACCAAATTCACATGACTACTAATAGCAAGACTTCTCCCATGTCCTCAGGAACAAACGTAACTACTCACAAAGCATATTCATGTTCATAATCAGAGTAGTATTAATATGCATATAGGATCTAAACATATGATCTTCCACCAAATAAACCAACTAGCATCAACTACAAGGAGTAATCAACACTACTAGCAACCTACAGGTACCGATCCCAGACTTAGAGACAAGAATTGGATACAAGAGATGAACTAGGGTTTGATAGGATATGGTGCTGGTGAACATGTTGATGGAGATTTCCCTCTCCCGATGAGAGGAGCGTTGGTGATGACGATGGCGATGATTTCCCCCTCCTGGAGGGAAGTGTCCCCGGCAGAACAGCTCTGCCGGAGCCCTAGATTGGTTCCGCCAAGGTTCCGCCTTGTGGCGGCGGAGTCTCGTCCCGAAAGCTTGCTTGTGATTTTTCTTCAAACAAAAGACTTCATATAGCAGAAGATGGGCACCGGAGGGCCAACAGGGGGCCCACGAGGCAGGGCGGCATGCCCAGGGGGGTAGGGCGCGCCCCCCACCCTCGTGGACAGGTGGAGGCCCCCCTGACGTATTTCTTCCGCTCAGTATTTTTTATTATTTCCAAAAATAACTTTCGTGGAGTTTCAGGACTTTTGGAGTTGTGCAGAATAGGTCTATAATATTTGCTCCTTTTCCAGCCCAGAATTCCAGTTGCCGGCATTCTCCCTACTTATGTAAACCTTGTAACATAAGAGAGAATAGGCATAAGTATTATGACATAATGTGTAATAACAGCCCATAATGCAATAAATATCGATATAACAGAATGATGCAAAATGGACGTATCAACTCCCCCAAGCTTAGACCTCGCTTGTCCTCAAGCGAAAGCCGATAACGATAAATATGTCCACATGTTTAGAGGTAGAGGTGTCGATAAAATAAAATACGGACATGAGGGCATCATGATTATTCTCATAACAGCAACATATATAGATATTGTCATATGATTTCTTATGCTCAAGTAATAATCTATTCACAATGCAAAGTATGAATCAGAAACTTTATTGAGCACTAAAAAACTATAATCTCAGTCATTGAAGCAATTGCAATTTATCATAACATCAGAAAGAGTCTATGTCAGAGCTTTCTAGCAAGTCCACATACTCAACTATCATCTTGTCTTTCATAATTGCTAACACTGACGCAACTTGTGGTTACGGAGTTTTAATCGGACACAGAGAAAGATAGGGGCTTATAGTTTCGCCTCCCAACCTTTTACCTCAAGGGTAATGTCAACAATAATAATTCATGCTAACCCACATCCAATTAGATATATATATCAGGATCTTTCCAACATCCTGTGCTTGCCAAAGGATAAAATGTAAAAAGGAAAGGTGAAGATCACCATGACTCTTGCATAAGGTAGAAGATAATAGTAAAAGATAGGCCCTTCGCAGAGGGAAGCAGAGGTTGCCATGCGCTTTCAGGGTTGGATGCACAAAATCTTAATGCGAAAGAACGTCACTTTATATTGCCACTTGTGATATGAACCTTTATTATGCAGTCCGTCGCTTTTATTTCTTCCACATCACAAGATCGTATAAAGCTTATTTCCTCCACATCAATCAATCACACATATTTAGAGAGCAATTTTTATTGCTTGCACCGATGACAACTTACTTGAAGGATCTTACTCAATCCATAGGTAGATATGGTGGACTCTCATGGCAAAACTGGTTTAAGGGTTTTTGGAAGCACAAGTAGTATCTCTACTTGGTGCAAAGAATTTAGCTAGCATGAGGGGGAAAGGCAAGCTCAACATGTTGGATGATCCATGACAATATACTTTACCTCAGATATAAGAAAACATAACCCATTACATTGTCTTCCTTGTCCAACATCAACTCTTTAGCATGTCATATTTTAATGAGTGCTCCCAATCATAAAAGATGTCCAAGATAGTATATTTATATGTGAAACCTCTCTTTCTTTATTACTTCCTATTAATTGCAACTATGACCAAAGCTATGTTTGTCAACTCTCAACAATTTAATCATCATACTCTTCCTATGTGAAGTCATTACTCTTCATAAGATCCATATGATCTCTTTGTTTCTTTTTATTCTTTTCTTTTTCTTTTATTCCCTCAAGGTCATAGCAAGATAATCAAGCCCTTGACTCAACACTAATCTTTATTATATATAGCTCACGGACTCGATTACATAGAGAGATCATAATGCAAAACTCAAAACTAGATCATACCAAAACTTTTATTCTACTACATCAAGATACTACTAAATAGGATCAAACTAAGAAAAACGGTAAAGATAGGAGATGTGGTTGTGATACGATATCGGGGCACCTCCCCCAAGCTTGGCAGTTGCCAAGGGGAGTGCCCATACCCATATGATTATGTCTCCTTTGCTGGTGAAGGGATTGTTGATGATGTAGGCTTGTCGTCCATCTTCCAAGGCATAGGCTCACCATCATAGAAGGATGATCAAGTCTCCGGGATCCTTAAATCTGCAGCCAAACTCATCCTCTTGAATCTATATTCATACTCACAGTTTGAAGGAAATATGCCCTAGAGGCAATAATAAAGTATTATATATTTCCTTATATCATGATAAATGTTTATTATTCATGCTAGAATTGTATTAACCGGAAACATAGTACATGTGTGAATACATAGACAAACAGAGTGTCACTAGTATGCCTCTACTTGACTAGCTCGTTAATCAAAGATGGTTATGTTTCCTAGCCATAGACATGAGTTGTCATTTGATTAACGGGATCACCTCATTAGGAGAATGACGTGATTGACATGACCCATTACGTTAGCTTAGCACCCGATCGTTTAGTATGTTGCTATTGCTTTCTTCATGACTTATACATGTTCCTATGACTATGAGATTATGCAACTCCCGTTTACCGGAGGAACACTTTGTGTGCTACCAAACGTCACAACGTAACTGGGTGATTATAAAGGTGCTCTACAGGTGTCTCCAAAGGTACTTGTTGGGTTGGCGTATTTCGAGATTAGGATTTGTCACTCCGATTGTCGGAGAGGTATCTCTGGGCCCACTCGGTAATGCACATCACTATAAGCCTTGCAAGCATTGTGACTAATGAGTTAGTTACGGGATGATGTATTACGGAACGAGTAAAGAGACTTGCCGGTAACGAGATTGAACTAGGTATCGAGATACCGACGATCGAATCTCGGGCAAGTAACATACCGATGACAAAGGGAACAACGTATGTTGTTATGCGGTCTGACCGATAAAGATCTTCGTAGAATATGTGGGAGCCAATATGGGCATCCAGGTCCCGCTATTGGTTATTGACCGGAGAGGTGTCTCGGTCATGTCTACATAGTTCTCGAACCCGAAGGGTCCGCACGCTTAAAGTTACGATGACAGTTTTATTATGAGTTTATGTATGTTGATGTACCGAAGGAGTTCGGAGTCCCGGATGAGATCGGGGACATGACGAGGAGTCTCGAAATGGTCGAGACGTAAAGATCGATATATTGGACGACTATATTCGGACTTCGGAAAGGTTCCGAGTGATTCGGGTATTTTTCGGAGTACCGGAGAGTTACGGGAATTCGTATTGGGCCTTAATGGGCCATACGGGAAAGGAGAGAAAGACCCCAAAGGGTGGCCGCACCCCTCCCCATGGGCTAGTCCGAATTGGACTAGGGAGGGGGGGCGCCCCCTTCCTTCTTTCTCCTTCCCCCTTCCCTTCTCCTACTCCCACAAGGAAAGGAGGAGTCCTACTCCCGGTGGGAGTAGGACTCCCCCCTTTGGCGCGCCTCTCCCTTGGCCGGCTGCCTCCTCCTTGCTCCTTTATATACGGGGGCAGGGGGGCACCCCATAGACACAACAATTGATCCTTGAGATCTCTTAGCCGTGTGCGGTGCCCCCCTCCACCAAATTACACCTCGATAATACCGTTGCGGAGCTTAGGCGAAGCCCTGCGTCGGTGGAACATCATCATCGTCACCACGCCGTCGTGCTGACGAAACTCTCCCTCAACACTCGGCTGGATCGGAGTTCGAGGGACGTCATCGAGCTGAACGTGTGTAGAACTCGGAGGTGCCGTACGTTCGGTACTTGATCGGTCGGATCGTGAAGACGTACGACTACATCAACCGCGTTGTGATAACGCTTCCGCTGTCGGTCTACGAGGGTACGTGGACAACACTCTCCCCTCTCGTTGCTATGCATCACCATGATCTTGCGTGTGCGTAGGAAATTTTTTGAAATTACTACGTTCCCCAACAGTGGCATCCGAGCCTGGTTTTATGCGTTGATGCTTTGCACGAGTAGAACACAAGTGAGTTGTGGGCGATATAAGTCATACTGCTTACCAGCATGTCATACTTTGGTTCAGCGGTATTGTGAGATGAAGCGGCCCGGACCGACATTACGCGTACGCTTACGCGAGACTGGTTTCACCGTTCGGAGCACTCGTTGCTTAAAGGTGACTGGCGGGTGTCTGTCTCTCTCACTTTAGTTGAACCGAGTGTGGCTACGCCCGGTCCTTGCGAAGGTTAAAACAGCACCAACTTGACAAACTATCGTTGTGGTTTTGATGCGTAGGTAAGAACGGTTCTTGCTAAGCCCGTAGCAGCCACGTAAAACATGCAACAACAAAGTAGAGGTCGTCTAACTTGTTTTTGCAGGGCATGTTGTGATGTGATATGGTCAAGACATGATGTGATATAATGTGTTGTATGAGATGATCATGTTTTGTAACCGAGTTATCGGCAACTGGCAGGAGCCATATGGTTGTCGCTTTATTGTATGAGATGCTATCGCCATGTAATAGTTTTACTTTATCACTAAACGGTAGCGATAGTCGTAAAAGCAATAAGTTGGCGAGACGACAACGATACTACGATGGAGATCAAGGTGTCGAGCCGGTGACGATGGTGATCATGATGGTGCTTCGGAGATGGAGATCACAAGCACAAGATGATGATGGCCATATCATATCACTTATATTGATTGCATGTGATGTTAATCCTTTATGCATCTTATCTTGCTTTGTTTGACGGTAGCATTATAAGATGATCTCTCACTAAAATTTCAAGACAAAAGTGTTCTCCCTGAGTATGCACCGTTGCGAAAGTTCTTCGTGCTGAGACACCACGTGTTAATCGGGTGTGATAGGCTCTACGTTCAAATACAACGGGTGCAAAACAGTTGCACACGCGGAATACTCAGGTTAAACTTGACGAGCCTAGCATATGTACAGATATGGCCTCGGAACACAGAGACCGAAAGGTCGAGCGTGAATCATATAGTAGATATGATCAACATAGTGATGTTCACCATTGAAACTACTCCATCTCACGTGTTAATCGGACATGGTTTAGTTGCTTTGGATCACGTAATCACTTAGATGATTAGAGAGATGTCTATCTAAGTGGGAGTTCTTAAGTAATATGATTAATTGAACTTAAATTTATCATGAACTTAGTCCTGATAGTATTTTGCAAATTATGTTGTAGATCAATAGCTCGCGTTGTTGCTTCCCTGTTTATTTCTGATATGTTCCTAGAGAAAAATTATGTTGAAAGATGTTAGTAGCAAAGATGCGGATTGGATCCGTGATCTGAGGATTATCCTCATTGCTGCACAGAAAAATTATGTCCTTGATGCACCGCTAGGTGACAGACCTATTGCAGGAGCAGATGCAGACGTTATGAACGTTTGGCTAGCTCAATATGATGACTACTTGATAGTTTAGTGCACCATGCTTAACGGCTTAGAATCGGGACTTCAAAGACGTTTTGAACGTCATGGACCATATGAGATGTTCCAGGAGTTGAAGTTAATATTTCAAGCAAATACCCGAGTTGAGAGATATGAAGTCTCCAACAAGTTCTATAGCTAAAAGATGGAGGAGAATCGCTCAACTAGTGAGCATGTGCTCAGATTGTCTGGGTACTACAATCGCTTGAATCAAGTGGGAGTTAATCTTCCAGATAAAATAGTGATTGACAGAATTCTCTAGTCACCATCACCAAGTTAGTAGAACTTCGTGATGAACTATAGTATGCAAGGGATGACGAAAGTAATTCCCAAGCTCTTCGTGATGCTGAAATCGACGAAGGTAGAAATCAAGAAAAACATCAAGTGTTGATGGTTAACAAGACCACTAGTTTCAAGAAAAGGGCAAAGGGATAGAAGGGGAACTTCAAGTAGAACGGCAAGCAAGTTGCTGCTCAAGTGAAGAAGCCTAAGTCTGGTCCTAAGCCTGAGACTAAGTGCTTCTACTGCAAAGGAACTGGTCACTGGAGGCGGAACTGCCCCAAGTATTTGGTGGATAAGAAGGATGGCAAAGTGAACAAAGGTATATTGGATATACATGTTATTGATGTGTACTTACTAGTGTTTATAGCAACCCCTCAGTATTTGATACTGGTTCAGTTGCTAAAGAGTAGTAACTCGAAAACGGAGTTGCAGAATAAACAGAGACTAGTAAAAGGCGAGGTGACGATGTGTGTTGGAAGTAGTTCCAAGATTGATATGATCATCATCGCACACTCCCTATACTTTCGGGATTAGTGTTGAAACTAAATAAGTGTTATTTGGTGTTTGCGTTGAGCATGAATATGATTTGATCATGTTTATTGCAATACGGTTATTCATTTAAGTTAGAGAACAATTGTTGTTCTGTTTACATGAATAAAAACCTTTTATGGTCATACACACCAACGAAAATGGTTTGTTGGATCTCAGTGATACACATATTCATAATATTGAAGCCAAAAGATGCAAAGTTAATAATGATAGTGCAACTTATTTGTGGCACTGCCGTTTAGGTCATATTGGTGTAAAGCGCATGAAGAAACTCCATACTGATGGGATTTGGAATCACTTGATTATGAATCACTTGATGCTTGCGAACCGTGCCTCATGGGCAAGATGACTAAAACGCCGTTCTCCGGAACTATGGAGAGAGCAACAGATTTGTTGGAAATCATACATACAGATGTATGTGGTCCGATGAATATTGAGGCTCGCAGCAGGTATCATTATTTTCTGATCTTCACAGATGATTTGAGCAGATATAGGTATATCTACTTGATGAAACACAAGTCTGAAACATTTGAAAAGTTCAAAGAATTTCAGAGTGAAGTGGAGAATCATCGTAACAAGAAAATAAAAGTTTCTACGATATGATCGCAGAGGTAAAATATTTGAGTTACGAGTTTGGCCTTCAGTCAAAACAAAGTGAAATAGTTTCACTACTCACGCCACCTGGAACACCACAGCATAATGGTGTGTCCGAACGTCATAACCGTACTTTATTGGATATAGTGCAATCTATGATGTCTCTTACCAATTTACCACTATCGTTTTGGGGTTATGCATTAGAGACAGCTACATTCACGTTAAATAGGGCACCATCAAAATCCGTTGAGACGACGCCTTATGAACTGTGGTTTGGCAAGAAACCAAAGTTGTCGTTTCTTAAAGTTTGGGGTTGTGATGCTTATGTGAAAAAGTTTCATCCTGATAAGCTCAAACCCAAATCGGAGAAATGTATCTTCATAGGATACCCAAAGGAGACAGTTGGGTACACCTTCTATCACAGATCCGAAGGCAAGACATTCGTTGCTTAGTATGGATCCTTTCTAGAGAAGGAGTTTCTCTCGAAAGATGTGAGTGGGAGGAAAGTAGAACTTGATGAGGTAACTGTACCTGCTCCCTTATTGGAAAGTAGTTCATCACAGAAATCTGTTCCTGTGACTCCTACACCAATTAGTGAGGAAGTTAATGATGATGATCATGTAACTTCAGATCAAGTTACTACCAAACCTCGTAGGTAAAGCAGAGTAAGATCCGCACCAGAGTGGTACAGTAATCCTCTTCTGGAGGTCATGTTACTAGACCATGGCGAACCTACGAACTATGAAGAAGCGATGGTGAGCCCAGATTCCGCAAAATGGCTTGAGGCCATGAAATCTGAGATAAGATCCATATATGAGAACAAAGTATGGACTTTGATTGACTTGCCCAATGATCGGCGAGCCATTGAGATTAAATGGATCTTCAAGAGGAAGACGGACGCTGATAGTAGTGTAACTATCTACAAAGCTAGAATTGTCGCAAAAGGTTTTCGACAAGTTCAAGATGTTGACTACGATGAGAGTTTCTCACTCGTATCTATGCTTAAGTCTGTCCGAATCATGTTAGCAATTGCCGCATTTTATGAAATATGGCAAAGGGATAAACAAAACTGCATTCCTTAATGGATTTATTAAAGAAGAGTTGTATATGATGCAACCAGGAGGTTTTGTCAATCCTAAAGGTGCTAACAAAATATGCAAGCTCCACCGATCCATCTATGGACTGGTGCAAGCATCTCGGAGTTGGAATATATACTTTGATAAGTTTATCAAAGAATATAGTGTTATACAGACTTGCGGTGAAGCCTGTATTTACAAGAAAGTGAGTGGGAGCACTACAGCATTTCTGATAAGTATATGTGAAGGACATATTGTTGATCAGAAATAATGTAGAATTATTCTGCAAAGCATAAAGGAGTGTTTGAAAGAAGTTTTTCAAAGATAGACCTCGGTGAAGCTGCTTACATATTGAGCATCAAGATCTATAGAGATAGATCAAAACGCTTGATAAGTTTTTTCAATGAGTACATACCTTAACAAGATTTTGAAGTAGTTCAAAATAGAACAGTCAAAGAAAGAGTTCTTGCCTGTGTTACAAGGTGTGAAATTGAGTAAGACTCAAAGCCCGACCACGGCAGAAGATAGAAAGAGAATGAAAGTCATTCCCTATGCCTTGGCCATAGGTTCTATAAAGTATGCCATGCTGTGTACCAGATCTATTGTATACCCTACACTGATTTTGGCAAGGGAGTACAATAGTGATCTAGGAGTAGATCACTGGACAGCGGTCAAAATTATCCTTAGTGGAATAAGGATATGTTTCTCGATTATGGAAGTGACAAAAGGTTCATCGTAAAGGGTTACGTCGATGCAAGTTTTGACACTAAATCTAGATGACTCTGAGTCTCGGTCTAGATACATATTGAAAGTGGGAGCAATTAGCTAGAGTAGCTCCGTGCAGAGCATTGTAGACATAGAAATTTGCAAAATACTTACGGATCTGGATGTGACAGACCCGTTGACTAAAATTATCTCACAATCAAAACATGATCACACCTTAGTACTCTTTGGGTGTTAATCACATAGCGATGTGAACTAGATTATTGACTCTAGTAAACCCTTTGAGTGTTGGTCACATAGAGATGTGAACTATGGGTGTTAATCACATGGTGATGTGAATTATTGATGTTAAATCACATGGCGATGTGAACTAGATTATTGACTCTAGTGCAAGTGGGAGACTGAAGGAAATATGCCCTAGAGGCAATAATAAAGTATTATATATTTCCTTATATCATGATAAATGTTTATTATTCATGCTAGAATTGTATTAACCGGAAAAATAATACATGTGTGAATACATAGACAAACAGAGTGTCACTAGTATGCCTCTACTTGACTAGCTCGTTAATCAAAGATGGTTATGTTTCCTAGCCATAGACATGAGTTGTCATTTGATTAACGGGATCACCTCATTAGGAGAATGACGTGATTGACATGACCCATTACGTTAGCTTAGCACCCGATCGTTTAGTATGTTGCTATTGCTTTCTTCATGACTTATACATGTTCCTATGACTATGAGATTATGCAACTCCCGTTTACCGGAGGAACACTTTGTGTGCTACCAAACGTCACAACGTAACTGGGTGATTATAAAGGTGCTCTACAGGTGTCTCCAAAGGTACTTGTTGGGTTGGCGTATTTCGAGATTAGGATTTGTCACTCCGATTGTCGGAGAGGTATCTCTGGGCCCACTCGGTAATGCACATCACTATAAGCCTTGCAAGCATTGTGACTAATGAGTTAGTTACGGGATGATGTATTACGGAACGAGTAAAGAGACTTGCCGGTAACGAGATTGAACTAGGTATCGAGATACCGACGATCGAATCTCGGGCAAGTAACATACCGATGACAAAGGGAACAACGTATGTTGTTATGCGGTCTGACCGATAAAGATCTTCGTAGAATATGTGGGAGCCAATATGGGCATCCAGGTCCCGCTATTGGTTATTGACCGGAGAGGTGTCTCGGTCATGTCTACATAGTTCTCGAACCCGAAGGGTCCGCACGCTTAAAGTTACGATGACAGTTTTATTATGAGTTTATGTATGTTGATGTACCGAAGGAGTTCGGAGTCCCGGATGAGATCGGGGACATGACGAGGAGTCTCGAAATGGTCGAGACGTAAAGATCGATATATTGGACGACTATATTCGGACTTCGGAAAGGTTCCGAGTGATTCGGGTATTTTTCGGAGTACCGGAGAGTTACGGGAATTCGTATTGGGCCTTAATGGGCCATACGGGAAAGGAGAGAAAGACCCCAAAGGGTGGCCGCACCCCTCCCCATGGGCTAGTCCGAATTGGACTAGGGAGGGGGGGCGCCCCCTTCCTTCTTTCTCCTTCCCCCTTCCCTTCTCCTACTCCCACAAGGAAAGGAGGAGTCCTACTCCCGGTGGGAGTAGGACTCCCCCCTTTGGCGCGCCTCTCCCTTGGCCGGCTGCCTCCTCCTTGCTCCTTTATATACGGGGGCAGGGGGGCACCCCATAGACACAACAATTGATCCTTGAGATCTCTTAGCCGTGTGCGGTGCCCCCCTCCACCAAATTACACCTCGATAATACCGTTGCGGAGCTTAGGCGAAGCCCTGCGTCGGTGGAACATCATCATCGTCACCACGCCGTCGTGCTGACGAAACTCTCCCTCAACACTCGGCTGGATCGGAGTTCGAGGG
Organism: Triticum aestivum; assembly: GCF_018294505.1. Taxonomy (NCBI): domain Eukaryota; kingdom Viridiplantae; phylum Streptophyta; class Magnoliopsida; order Poales; family Poaceae; genus Triticum; species Triticum aestivum. Next base: position 543,580,276 of record NC_057802.1, read on the forward strand.
ACGTCATCGAGCTGAACGTGTGTAAAACTCGGAGGTGCCGTACGTTCGGTACTTGATCGGTCGGATCGTGAAGACGTACGACTACATCAACCGCGTTGTGATAACGCTTCCGCTGTCAGTCTACGAGGGTACGTGGACAACACTCTCCCCTCTCGTTGCTATGCATCACCATGATCTTGCGTGTGCGTAGGAAAATTTTGAAATTACTACGTTCCCCAACACAGTTTTGGTTTTGCAGGTCATAGATTTGGGCTTGGAGGTGCTCGATTTTCTCGTGGAGCTTGAAGATGGCCTCCCAATGTCCTTGGCATCCAGCTTGTGGTTGTTGGTGAACTCCGTGATCATTATGTGATTGGAGTCAAGTCCATGCTCCACCATCTCCTGACACTTGAAAACTTGTTGCTCCATTGCTTCAAGCCTTGTCTCCACGCTTCCGGTCCTCCGTGGTCCCTCAACATCGCAGATGTGCAGCACCCCCTCATGCATCTCAATGGTTTGAGGGTGTTGCAGCACCTCCGCGAGGTAGGGATTGATGACCTTCTCGAAGAACTTGTCCTTGGGGGCACTTGGAGACGTCATGATGATCTAGATCTGTCAGAAAAACAGCTCGAAACAAGAACAGAGGATATTTGCGTGATACAGGAGTCAAAACCTTGGGAGATTATATAATGAATTTTTACCGACCGAAATACATATCGTGCAAGAAAACGGAGTTCGGAGAGCGCACGAGGTGCCCACGAGGCAGGGGGCGCGCCCTCCACCCTCGTGGAGCCCTCGTGTCCTTCCCGTACTGCTTCTTATTTTTCTATTTTTCTAAATATTCCAAAACGGAAATTTGCCATAAAAACTGTTTTGGAGTCGGTTTACTTACCATACCACATACCTACTCCTTTTCGGAGTCTGAAACGTTCCGGAAAGTGTCCCTTATGTTCCTCCGGGGTTACGGTTTCAATAACATTGGTTTCAACATTTATAGGATTACCTGAGATATAGTGTTTAATTCTTTGACCGTTCACCACCTTTGGATTTGTGCCTTCGAAGTTGTTGATTTTTATGGCACCGGAACGATAGACCTCCTCGATAACGTAAGGACCTTCGCATTTAGAGAGAAGTTTTCCTGCAAAAAAATTTAAACGAGAGTTGTATAGCAATACATAATCACCTACATTAAACTCACGCTTTTGTATTCTTTTGTCATGCCATGTTTTAACTTTTTCTTTAAACAATTTGGCATTTTCATAAGCTTGGGTTCTCCATTCATCAAGCGAGCTAATGTCAAATAACCTCTTCTCACCAGCAAGTTTGAAATCATAATTGAGCTCTTTAATAGCCCAATAAGCTTTATGTTCTAGTTCGAGAGGTAAGTGGCATGCTTTTCCATCAACCATTTTATACGGAGACATACCCATAGGATTTTTTTATGCAGTTCTATAAGCCCATAATGCATCATCCAGTTTCTTGGACCAATTCTTTCTAGATCTATTAACAGTCTTTTGCAAAATTAATTTGAGCTCTCTATTACTCAATTCTACTTGACCACTAGACTGTGGGTGATAAGGAGATGCAATTCTATGATTAACATCATATTTAGCAAGCATTTTACGAAAAGCACCATGAATAAAATGTGAACCACCATCAGTCATTAAATATCTAGGGACTCCAAACCTCGGGAAAATAACTTCTTTAAGCATTTTAATAGAAGTGTTATGATCAGCACTACTAGTTGGAATAGCTTCTACCCACTTAGTAACGTAATCAACAGCAACTAAAATATGTGTGTAACCATTAGAGGCAGGAAAAGGTCCCATATAATCAAAGCCACAAACATCAAATGGTTCAATAACGAGTGAATAGTTCATAGGCATTTCTTGACGTCTACTAATATTACCTATTCTTTGACATTCATCACAAGATAAGACAAACTTACGGGCATCCTTGAAGACAGTAGGCCAATAAAAACCGGATTGCAATACCTTATTTGCAGTTCTATCTCCAGCGTGGTGTCCTCCATAAGCCTCGGAGTGACACTTGCGTAGGATCTGTTCCTGTTCATGCTTAGGTACACAACGTCTAATAACACCATCTACTCCTTCTTTATAAATATGTGTGTCATCCCAAAAGTAATGTCTCAAATCATAGAAAAACTTTTTCTTTTGATGGTATGTGAAACTAGGTGGTATAAATTTAGCAACAATATAATTAGCATAATCAGCATACCATGGAGCAGTACGAGAAGCATTTATGACATTTAATTGTTCATCCGGAAAGCTATCATCAATAGGTAGAGGGTCATCAAGAACATTTTCTAACCTAGACAAGTTGTCTGCAATGGGGTTCTCAGGTCCCTTTCTATCAATAATATGCAAATCAAATTCTTGTAGCAAGAGAACCCATCTAATAAGTCTAGGTTTAGCATCTTTCTTTTCCATAAGATATTTAATAGCAGCATGATCAGTGTGAATAGTTACTTTAGAATCAACAATATAAGGTCTGAACTTATAACAAGCAAATACAACTGCTAAGAATTCTTTTTCAGTAGTAGCATAATTTCTTTGAGCATTGTCTAGAGTTTTACTAGCATATTGGATAACATTTAATTTCTTATCAACTCTTTGCCCTAGAACAGCACCTACAGCATAATCACTAGCATCACACATAATTTCAAAGGGTAAATTCCAATCAGGTGGCTGAACAATAGGTGCAGAGATCAATGCTTTCTTAAGTATTTCAAATGCTTCTACACAATCATCATCAAAGACAAATGGTATATCTTTTTGTAATAGATTAGTCAGAGGCCGAGACATTTTTGAGAAGTCCTTAATGAACCTCCTATAAAAACTGGCATGACCAAGGAAACTTCTTATACCTTTGATGTCCTTGGGACATGGCATTTTTTCAATAGCATCAACCTTGGCTTTATTGACTTCAATACCTCTTTCAGAAACTTTATGCCCCAAGACAATACCTTCATTAACCATAAAGTGGCACTTTTCCCAATTCAAGACAAGGTTAGTTTCTTCACATCTCTGCAAAACTCGATCAAGGTTGCTCAAGCAATCATCAAAAGAGGATCCATAGACGGAGAAATCGTCCATGAAAACCTCACAAATCTTTTCACAAAAGTCAGAGAATATAGCCATCATGCATCTTTGAAAGGTAGCAGGTGCATTACATAAACCAAAAGGCATACGTCTATAAGCAAAAGTACTGAAAGGGCAAGTAAAAGTGGTCTTTGATTGATCATCGGCTGACACAGGTATTTGAGAGAAACCAGAATAACCATCTAGAAAGCAAAAATGTGTATGTTTGGATAATCTTTCTAGAATTTGATCAATAAAAGGTAAGGGGTAATGATCCTTTTTAGTAGCCTTATTTAATTTGCGGAAATCAATTACCATCCTATAACCTGTAATAATTCTTTGCGGAATCAATTCATCTTTATCATTAGGAACGACAGTAATACCTCCCTTCTTAGGAACACAATGGACAAGACTTACCCACTGACTACCAGCAACGGGATAAATAATACCTGCCTCAAGAAGCTTTAGTATTTCCTTTCTTACCACTTTTTTCATCTTAGGATTCAGCCGTCGTTGGTGATCACGAACTGGTTTGGCATCTTTCTCCAAATTTATTTTGTGTTGACATAAAGTGGGACTGATGCCCTTAAGATCATCAAGAGTATATCCAATAGCAGCACGGTGCTTCTTCAGAGTTTTCAATAATCTCTCTTCTTCATGCTCTGAAAGGTTAGCACTAATAATAACAGGATATATCTTTTTCTCATCAAGATAAGCATATTTAAGAGTATCAGGTAACGGTTTAAGCTCAAACACGGGATCACCCTTGGGTGGAGGAGGATCCCCTAGGATTTCAACAGGCAAATTGTGTTTCAGGATAGGTTCTTGTTTAAAGAATACTTCATCTATTTCCCTTCTTTCATTCATAAACATATCATTTTCATGGTCTAGCAAATATTGTTCTAAAGGATCACTAGGAGGTACGGCAATAGAAGCAAGACCAATAATTTCATCCTTACTAGGCAATTCCTCTTCACGATGTTGTCTACTAAATTTAGAGAAATTAAACTCATGAGACATATCACCCAAGCCAATAGTAACGACATCCTTTTCGCAGTCTATCCTAGCATTAACTGTGTTCAAGAAGGGTCTACCAAAAATAATGGGACAAAAGCTATCTTGTGGGGAGCCAAGAACAAGAAAATCAGCAGGATATTTAGTTTTCGCACACAAGACTTCAACATCTCTAACAATTCCCATTGGTGAAATAGTATCTCTATTGGCAAGTTTAATTGTGACATCAATATCTTCTATCTCAGCAGGTGCAATATCATGCATAATTTCTTTGTATAAGTCAAAAGGTATTGCACTAGCACTAGCACCCATATCACATAAGCCACGATAACAATGATCTCCTATTTTAACCGAAATAACAGGCATGCCTACCACAGGTCTATGTTTATCTTTAGCACAAGGTTTGGCAATTCTAACAGTTTCATCACGGAAATGAATAACATGCCCATCGATATTATCAGACAAGAGATCTTTAACAATAGCAATATTAGGTTCAACTTTAATTTGCTCAGAAGGTGTATAAGTTCTAATATTGCTTTTACGGACCACAGTTGAAGCATTAGCATGATCCTTTATCCTAACAGGGAAAGGTGGTTTCTCAACATAAGAAGTAGGAACAATAGGATCATTATAAGTGATAGTCTTTTCTTCAACTTTAATAGGTGTAGCTACTTTTACTTCTATGGGAGGATGATATTTAAACCACTTCTCCTTAGGGAGATCAATATGAGCAAAAAAAGATTCACAAAAAGAAGCTACTATCTCAGAGTCAAGTCCATATTTAGTGCTAAATTTACGGAAAACATCGGTATCCATAAAAGATTTAACACAATCAAACTTAGGTGTCATACCTGACTCCTTACCTTCGTCGAGATCCCAATCTTCAGAGTTGCGTTTAATTCTTTCCAATAAATCCCATTTGAATTCAATAGTCTTCATAGTAAAAGAGCTAGCACAAAAAGTATCGAGCATGGTGCGATTGTTATCAGAAAGCCGAGCATAAAATTTTTGAATAATTATTTCTCTTGGGAGCTCATGATTGGGGCATGAATATAACATTGATTTAAGCCTCCCCTAAGCTTGAGAGATGATTTCTCCTTCGCGAGGCCAAAAATTATATATATAATTGCGATCACGATGAACAAGATGCATAGGATAAAATTTCTGATGAAATTCCAATTTCAATCGTTTGTAGTTCCATGATCCCGTATCATCACATAGCCTATACCATGTCAATGAATCTCCCTTCAAAGATAAAGGGAAGACCTTCTTCTTAATAATATCACCGGGTATACCTGCAAGCTTAAATAATCCACAAACTTCATCCACATATATTAGGTGCTCATCAGGATGCATTGTTCCATCTCCTGCATAAGGATTAGCTAGCAGTTTTTCTAACATACCCGAAGGAATCTCAAAGTGGACATTTTCATTTTCAGTAGGTTCAGTAGGTTGAGGAGCGACTCTTTGCTCTACTGGTCGGGGTGAAGATACCCTGAAAAATCCCCTCAGAGGATTACTTTCCATAGTAACAAGTGGCAGTAAATTTCAGCACACTATATAAAAAAATTCCTTACCAAATTCCACCTACCAAAGGCGCTTCACTCCCCGGCAATGGCACCAGAAAAGAGTCTTGATGACCCACAAGTATAGGGGATCTATCGTAGTCCTTTCGATAAGTAAGAGTGTCGAACCCAACGAGGAGCAGAAGGAAATGATAAGCGGTTTTCAGCAAGGTATTCTCTGCAAGCGCTGAAATAATAGGTAACAGATAGTTTTGTGATAGGATAATTTGTAATGAGCAACAAGTAACAAAAGTAAATAAAGTGCAGCAAGGTGGCCCAATCCTTTTTGTAGCAAAGGACAAGCCTGGACAAACTCTTATATAAAGAAAAACGCTCCCGAGGACACATGGGAATTATCGTCAAGCTAGTTTTCATCACGTTCATATGATTCGCGCTCGGTACTTTGATAATTTGGTATGTGGGTGGACCGGTGCTTGGGTGCTGTACTTACTTGAACAAGCATCCCACTTATGATTAACCTCTATTGCAAGCATCCGCAACTACAACAAAAGTATTAAGGTAAACCTAACCATAGCATGAAACATATGGATCCAAATCAGCCCCTTACGAAGCAACGCATAAACTAGGGTTTAAGCTTCTGTCACTCTAGCAACCCATCATCTACTTATTACTTCCCAATGCCTTCTTCTAGGCCCAAATAATGGTGAATTTTCATGTAGTCGACGTTCACATAACACCACTAGAGGATAGACAACATACATCTCATCAAAATATCGAACGAATACCAAATTCACATGACTACTAATAGCAAGACTTCTCCCATGTCCTCAGGAACAAACGTAACTACTCACAAAGCATATTCATGTTCATAATCAGAGGAGTATTAATATGCATATAGGATCTGAACAAATGATCTTCCACCAAATAAACCAACTAGCATCAACTACAAGGAGTAATCAACACTACTTGAAACCTACAGGTACCGACCCCAGACTTAGAGACAAGAATTGGATACAAGAGATGAACTAGGGTTTGAGAGGACATGGTTCTGGTGAAGATGTTGATGGAGATTGCCCTCTCCCGATGAGAGGAGCGTTGGTGATGACGATGGCGATGATTTCCCCCTCCCGGAGGGAAGTGTCCCCGGCAAAACAACTCTGCCGGAGCCCTAGATTGGTTCCACCAAGGTTCCGCCTCGTGGCGGCGGAGTCTCGTCCCGAAAGCTTGCTTGTGATTTTTCTTCGGACAAAAGACTTCATATAGTAGAAGATGGGCACCTGAGGGCCAACAGGGGGCCCACGGGGCAGGGGCGCGCCCAGGGGGTAGGGCGCGCCCCCCACCCTCGTGGACAGGTGGAGGCCCCCCTAATGTATTTCTTCCGCTCAGTATTTTTTATTATTTCCAAAAATAACTTTAGTGGAGTTTCAGGACTTTTGGAGTTGTGTAGAATAGGTCTCTAATATTTGCTCCTTTTCCAGCCCAGAATTCCAGCTGCCGGCATTCTCCCTCCTTATGTAAACCTTGTAAAATAAGAGAGAATAGGCATAAGTATTGTGACATAATGTGTAATAACAGCCCATAATGCAATAAATATCGATATAAAAGCATGATGCAAAATGGACGTATCACCAGGGTGCAAGAAAGTAAATACGGCCACGTACATACATACGCGCGGGGTCTTGAACGCCTACTCGCGCATACGCACGGCCAGGGGTCGTGTACATGGAGAGGCAGCGACGGCGTCTTGTTCATCGGTAGCCAACCGGTTGGGTCGAAACGGAGAAACTGCGTCGTCGTGTTCATCAGGAGGCAACGGAATGCGTCGTGTTCATCGGGAGCCAATCGGCTTGGACGGAACAGCCGAAACGAGGCCTAGCGTACCGCAGAACGGAGGAAACGGCCTTCTGTTCGATCGCCTATGGTTGAAACGGGATCCTGTTCACCGGGAGGGGTGTGGCGTACCACAAGACAGAGGAAACAGACTTCTCTTCGACCTCCTACGGTCGAAACAAGGTCCTGTTGATCGGTAGGGATGTGGCGTACCACAAAACGGACTTCTCTTCGACCTCCTACGGTCGAAACAGGGGTCATGTTCATAGGGAGGGGTGTGGCGTACCGCAAAACGGGACTCCACGGGCTACTGTTCATCTCCACCGTCGACTGCCTCCACAGGCTACTGTTCATCCACCGTCGACCTCCTCCAGCCTCCACCTGTGACTGTTCATCCACGGCGTCTCCCTCCTGCCTCCACCAGTTACTGGTCATCCACGGGCTCATGTTCATCCAGCCTCCACTGCTCCTCCACCGGCTACTGTTCAACCAGCCCTCTCCACGAGGTCCTGTTCAACCACCCCTCCACGGGCTATTGTTCATCCAGCCCTCCACCGACTACTGTTCAACCAGCCCTCCACGGGGTCCTGTTCAACCAGCCCTCCACGAGGTCCTGTTCATCCAACGGCAACGGTCTCTACTACCACGGGGTCATGTTCATCCAAGCCCCCACCAGGAACTGTTCATCCACCCCCCCCCCAACAACGCTCACTGTTCATCAAGAGGCAGGAAGTTCGATCGGCTTCAGTTAGCAGCAGTAGCGAAGGAATCGCTCGATCGGGTTTAGTTAACAACCAGGGATCGATCGATCGCTCGGGTTCAGTAACGCGTAGCCTGCAGTGCAATCGCTCGGGTTCAGTAGGTGAACGCCTTTCTCGGGTTCAGTTAGAGCCCAACGCCTCGCACCCACGCGCGTACGTGTACGAGAGAAATGCGCACCGCTCGGCCCGACCACCCACCGTAACCGGGAACTCCCAGATATTTTCCTCGCCCTCGCTTCTACCATAGTTTTTTCTGTCATGGACGACCCAAACAATGTCATACAGCTGCGTCTCTGGCCCGCCCAGGAAGAAAAGCCCATTGTATGTCATGATTTTTTTCTCATAGAAGTAGGAGCCCACCACATCTATGATGATACCGGGTTTTGTCATAATTATCGTCATAGAAGTGTCATAAGCATGACAGGAAAAAATTTCATTCATCCCAAAATGTCACGGATGTGTTTTTTGTAGTGTTTGTGTTACAAACAAAATGAAAAACAACAAAAGCACAAAAATACTTTGTTTTCTTTTTAGCTCGTTCTCTTTTTAGTTCATTTTTAGCAGGTTCTATCGGAGGGCAGCCACTAGGCCACAACTAGGAGATCAATTGAAGCAAGGTCTATGCCTATTAAATATAGGTCTTATGCGCCTCAACGGTAAAAGTTTCTTACCCTTGCTTAGACGTAAGCTTGGGGAGGTAACCACTTCTCGCGCTCTCTTTTAATAACGACACTTTCTCTTTACTTTTGTAATTTCCCTAGTTTAGTTCTAAGCATGGGGAGGTTACTTTTTCCCGTGTAGTGTCTTGTGCAATGCTCTTCATCATATGGTTTTCGTGCATTAGTGTGTCCCGCTGTTTTGACATGCTTGCTTTCTATTTGTTTTACTGCGCATGCGAGAATCTTGTTATCTTCTAAAAAATTTGCCATGTTCTTTTATCAAAACCCCCATAAAGGAGTCATTTGAACTGTTGCCTTTCTTTCACCTACAACTTAAGTTCTGGACTCTAGTGGTGGCTTTGAGGGAGTCCTGGATTAGGGTGTCCTCGGACAGCCGGACTATATCCTTTGGCTGGACGGTTGGACTATGAAGATACAAGATTGAAGACTTTGTCCCGTGTCCGGATGGGACTTTCCTTGGCGTGGAAGGCAAGCTTGGCAATACGGATATGTAGATCTCCTCCCTTGTAACCGACTCTGTGTAACCCTAGCCCCCTCTGGTGTCATATAAACCGGAGGGTTTAGTCCGTAGGACAACAACAATCATACCATAGGCTAGCTTCTAGGGTTTAGCCTCTACAATCTCGTGGTAGATCAACTCTTGTAATACTCATATCATCAAGATCAATCAAGAAGGAAGTAGGGTATTACCTCCATCGAGAGGGCCCGAACCTGGGTAAACATTGTGTCCCCCGCCTCCTGTTACCATCCGCCTTAGACGCACAGTTCGGGACCCCCTACCCGAGATCCGCCGGTTTTGACACCGACATTGGTGCTTTCATTGAGAGTTCCACTGTGCCGTCACCATAAGGCTTGATGGCTCCTTCGATCATCGGCAACTATGCGATCCAGGGTGAGGTTTTCCTCCCCGGACAGATCTTCGTATTCGGCGGCTTCGTACTGCGGGCCAACTCGCTTGGCCATCTGGAGCAGATCGATAGCTACGCCCCTGGCCATCAGGTTAGGTTTGGAAACTTGAACTATACTGCCGACATCCGCGAGACTTGATCTTCGACGGATTCGAGCCCATGTCAGGTGTGCCGCACAATCACGACGAGCATGATTTAGCTCTACCGTCGGACAGTGTTCGGGAGATCACACCTGCAACCACTCTGGCCTTCAATCCAGAACAAATTGCGCCATCTGTGGACGGGTGGATGGACCCCGCCATGGAGGCCGCACACTCAGTGGCGATAGCGCCAAATACCGACTTCACCTCCTACGAGACCCGTGCTGCCGAACCATTGGATTCGTTCCCGGTCATGGGCTCCGAGCCGCCCGCGTCCGCGCCTATCGAATCTGATTGGGCGCCGATCATGGAGTTTACCTCCGCGGATATCTTTCAGCACTCGCCGTTTGGCGATGTGCTAAATTCATTAAGGTCTCTCTCCTTGTCAGGAGAACCTTGGCCGAACTATATCCGGCTAGAATGGGATGCGGACAAAGAAATTCGCTCCCCACCCACCACCCACTTAGTAGCCACTGTCAACGATTTAACCGACATGCTCGATTTCGACTCCGAAGACATCGACGGCATGGACGACGATGCAGGAGAGGAACAGGAACCATCGCCCACAGGGCGCTGGACAGCCACTTCATCACATGACATATACATGGTGGATACACCCAAAGAAAACAATGACGAGGAATGGAAGGACGCAGCAAAGGATAGCTCCCTCGAGAAGCAACCCAAGCGTCGGCGTAGGCGCCGCTCCAGATCCCGCCTCGGCAAAAAGAGCGATAATAGCGCAAGAGAAAATAACACCCCAGTCGACTCCAGAGGAAACGACAACCACACTGACCCAGCGATAGAGCAGGATGAACAAGCAAACGGCGAACATAGTACGGATCCGCTGTCCGAACACGGCGACGCCGAGGATAAAGCTCATCAACCTCCCCCCGGAGAGGAAAACTGTCCAGACGAGGATGCACACATCATCCCGGAAAGGCACTTGGAACAAGAGAACCTCCGCAGAAGGCTTATTGCCACCGCGAGGAGTCTGAAGAAGCAGAAGCAAAGGCTTAAGGCCGTGCAGAATACGCTCAACAGTAGATGGAACAAAGTGCTTGACACTGAAGAAAAGTATGGTGGTAGTTCCCACACAAAGAGCTATCCAAAGCGCAAGCTGTCGTGGTTCTAAGTCTGACAGTAGAATGGGGGGTAGGGATGTAGAGGCAAGATCCTAGCTATGGAGAAGTTGTACGCACAAGTTTTACGAGTTCAGGCCCTTCTCGGAGGAAGTAACAGCCCTATGTCTCGGAGCCCGGAGCCGGTCGACTGGATTATATGCGTGTGTGTTACAGGGGGTGCGAACCCTTGTCCCAGAGGAGGGGGGTGGCTTATATAGAGTGCGCCAGGACCCCAGCTCCCCTCCGTTACACAGGGTTCAATGTTCATAAGGAAGGAGCGTTACAGGTAACATCCATAGTAAAGTGCTATAAATGACTATTAAGTCTAAGGGTAAATGCCCGACCGTTGTTGCGTGGAGTGGCTTTAGGTCTTCTGCACGTCGAGTGGTTTAGTGGTCGAGTGACCTAAATAAGGGGGGGTCTCCGAGTGAATGGTAGGTCGAGTGGATTGCACTCGACACCTTTGTTGGGTCCCCTCTATTTACTCTTGAACCTCTTTGCTTCTAGGACAAGGACCTTAGGTAGGACGTATAGGTCAGGCCTATTACCCTACCCCAGGTCTATGTCCTCATCATTAGCCCCCGAATGGATTGAGGCCCGAGTGAAAAGAAGGTTGAAGTTGACCTTGCTTTGACTCTTGCTGTCATCTCCAAATGGATGCGAGTTGTTGGAACTTTGGCTTCGTTTCAGTCGCCTTGATCGATTCAGAAATGGCCGACTGGTTTTTATAACGTCATCTGTCGAGTGTTATCCTTGACATGGAATCTTTGGTGTGATCGGTTGTAGGGGATCCCGGATTTCGCGGGATTCGAAATTTTGGTGGAAGTGCGCAAGGCGGAGCGCGCCGTGGTAAGCGGAGTAGATAAAATAGGGCGTTTCAATTTCTGCACCACCTTTTTCGCCACGTATCCCGTGTGCGACTGTTAAGGGATTTGACAGGATCGTCCGGGCCCATGCGTCAGCCACTCGGAAGTAGGCCTTTAAAAGCGGTGAGGCTGAGGCATCCGCACTGTGCGTGCCCATTCTCCTTCTTCTTCCTCTTGCTCCTTTACCTCGTTCAGCTTCTCCACTCTCGACGCCGCCGCTCCGCCGCTATGGGGAAGGAGAAAACGGCGGCGCTGGAACGCGCGAAGAAGGCGACGGGGGTGGCGAAAAGCAAGAAGATGAATCGGGGATCTTCATTACGCTCGGGGCTGCCGTCGAGTTGGATCCAGGGAGATTGGATCCGATCCTCACTTCGGCAGGAAGACTTGGACGATATGGCCGAGTTAGGGCTGATCGTCCATGAGTCCGCGCGGCTGCCGGAGGGGGAAACGGAGCCACAACCGCGACCGGGTGAGTGTGTTCTGCTCGCCACTCATGTCGACCGCGGCTTCTCGCTTCCTCCACACCCCTTCTTTCGAGGTTTCTTGAATTTCTTCGGGGCTCAACTCCATCATTTCACTCCCAACACCATCACATACCTTGCCGCATTCGTGTCCATGTGCGAGAATTTCCTGGGGTGTCAACCGCACTGGGGTCTTTTCGAGCACATTTTCACCATCCGCTCCCAAACAATGAAGAAAGCGAACTCGAACGACGAGAAAACCCATGTTATCCAGATGTGTGGGGGTCTGGGTATTCAGAAGAGGAAGAGGAGTTCCTTCCCTTCGATGACTCTTCCTGAGTCGGTCAGGGGCTGGCAGTCGACCTGGTTCTATTGCCAGGATATCGTGACCCCAGGCCAGTCGACTGGACTTTCCCCTTTCTCTTTTGATCGTGTTCAAACTCCATCTTCGTTGAAAGTGACCGCCGCGGAGAAGGCGGAGACGGGCATGCTGGTCGAGAGAGTAGTTCAACTGATCAACCAAGGTGTCACCGGCATGGATCTGCTGGAGGTGTTCCTCAGTCGGCGCATTCAACCACTCCAAGCTCGTGACCACTCCATGTGGATGTACTCCGGGGCTGGTGATACCGCTCGGGTTCATCCGGAGGAGGTGGCGGCCAAAACAGTGGCCCAGTGGCTGAGGGGCATCACCGGGAACAAGGACAACCCCAGGGGCGCCAGGAGAGTCAACCCTTTCAGCGACAGCAACCAGCCAGACAAGGTTTGGCCACTACAACTGATTGAATTTGGATGTGTTTTCTGACTGTTTGTTGATCCGACTGATTTCCACTCGGCTCCTTGTTTTGTAGATTTATACAGAGATGTACTCAATGCCCAATGGCGAACAAGCTCTGGAGCAGGACCATGAAGGCGAGGACAGCGCGGAGGAGAGCGGCGAGTGGGAGTCACCAGCCGACGATGATGAAGATGAGAGCGATGAGTCGGACGACGAGGAGGTAGCCGACTCACCACCTCGTTCCGAACGTCGATCCAAGCAGCACCATGATCCCGCGGGCAGGCGCGGCAAGGCTGTGGCCTCGAGCGCTCCATCTCAAAAGCGCGCTCGGTCTTCGACTCCAGAATTGGCTGAGAAGGTCACCAAGCAGCCCAAGATCAATCCTTCGAAGGCTCGGAAGACCTTGCCTAGAATCAAGATGGACGTTCCTGTTGCTTCTGGGTAAATGTTCTCCCCGTATTTTCTTGTTCTGACCGATTCTCTTGTACTGACCGAGTGGATGATGAACCTTTACAGCCCGGCCTCGGCTGCGACTGATATGGATATCGACAAGACCCCAGACGACGAGGAAACCGACGACGCAGCTACCTCCAAAGCCAGTAAGTCTGCCCGACTCGAATTTATTTGGACGACTGGATTGTTTGTCAGCTATCTCTTTGACTTTCTCTGTTTGTTGCAGCACCACGGGACGTTGTTGTGCTCCCGGACGATGAAGAAGAAGTACCGCTGAGGGGAAGGAGGAGGAGGGACAAGGAACTGAGCGGGAAAGCGCCTGAGGCCCAGGTTCCTCAGTCGACTGAGATGCCTGGGATGGCAGTCGAGCGATCGACAGATCCGGCACGTACCAACGTCACTTCCGTTATCCCGCTGTCGACTGATTGCCCATCAGGATCAGCTGCTCAGACTTCGTTGCACCAATACAACTCCACGCATCAGACCCAGCGGTTGCTCCGACTGCTCTGCCATCATCGCTTTTCACTGCGTATCAAACCCCAGACGACCCACCGACTGCCGCCAAGGAAGCTCTTCTTCAGTTGAACCTTGTGATGGGGCAAATGAAAGTGGTGCATGAGGCCAGTCAGGTGGCCTTCAATGCCGGAGCTGCTCTGCAGACCAATGTCCAGGTTAGTTGATTTCTGATTGATCATATTTCTCATCCGATCACCCACTGGGGTGTGACTATTTTGAAGTTGCACGAGTCAATTTGAGTCGTCTTGAATTGAATCTTTGAACTGGGTGTAGTCCCCGAGACCATAGTTGACTGCGGGCAGTCGACTGTGGTCTGAGAATCTGAATTTTGTCACTCGGTCTAGACTAGCCAGGTCGAATGACACCAGAACCTGTGGGGGCACGCTAAGTGCACCCACTGGGTGTAGTCCCCGAGACCGTGGTTGACTGCGGGTAGTCGACTATGGTTTGAGAACTGCTTTTTTTTTACTCTCGCGCTGGGCAGACCATGTCGAGTGTTTATTCAAACCAGTGGGGGCACGCTAAGTGCACCCACTGGGTGTAGTCCCCGAGACTGCCGTTGAATGTTTGATTCGGTGGTAGTCTTAGAGTAGCTATCACTGTGATATCTTTTTATCTCGGTCAACTGATATGGCTTATACTGCAGAAATCTTGTGATCTTGGGGCTCAGCTTTCCACAATGAACAAGCAGCAAATCAGCCTCAACCTTGATCTGGAATTGGCCAAGAAGAATCTCAAGACTGCTCGTGATGAAGTAGCTGCCATGGGAGGTAACCAATCGTCAACTGTCTTTCTCACTGCTGGCACTTTTCCTTTCCATTTTTTGAACGGAGTGACTCCACTCAAGCAGATGTATGTAGTGAAAACCATCAACTCCAAGCCCGTCTGAAGAATGTTATTTATTTAGAGAAAATGAAGCAGGCTTTGGAGAAGAAGGATCTGGATCTTGCTGCTGCACAGAAGGAAGCGTGAGAGAAAACGGCGCTTGCTGACAAGAAGCTTGCTTCAGTCGGCAAGTTAGAAGAGGAGAACTCCAAACTGAAGACTGCTGTCTCTGACGCCAATCGGGAGGTCGAGCGACTGAAGAAAGACAAGGACAAGCTGACTGACGAGCTTGGGAGCCTCAAGGCCAAGAAGGGCGAGTTGGAGTCTTATCTGGGCCAGCTTGCTGCAAAGCTGGTCCTAAAACTTGAAGGTACTGATGATTGACTGACTTATTACGGTCGACTGTCAAGCTTGATTATATCGTCGACTCACCATTTACTCAACTGTGTAGAGCTTTGCCAAGACTTTGAAGCGGAAACTGGGCGGGTCGAGACGGGTCTCGATCCCATAAATTGTCCAGTCAAGGATGATGTTGCGATGAATGTGCTGCGGTTGGAATCTCGCATGGACAGCGCGGTTGCTTATCTTGCCCGCCTGAAGGCAGCGATGACTCGGGTTGATACTGAACTCTGGCCTCAGGCGGAACTGTCTCAAGACCTCGAGTCTCTGATGGCTCGACTGAATCAAATACCTGACCGAGTGCAAGAGTGGAAGAAGTCATCTGCTCGCTGTGGCGCTGATGTCGCGTTGTCCTTGGTCCGAGTGCACTGCAAAGACGTCAAAGAAGACAAGCTGGCGGAGCTCAAGGTTGCTAACACAAAGAGGCACACCTTCCAATCCTTCATGGACACTTTCCTTGACGCCGCCACTCGCATTGCAGACAGCATAGACCTTGACAGTTTCTGCGACCCAGCCAGTCCTTCTCCTGACGCGTGACCGAGAAACATTATGCTCCACCTTTATTTGCCTCGGAATGCCGAGTGATTGTGTAATCGTTAAACTTCTTCGGGCTTGATGCTCGAATACTTTTGATCCATCGTCCGGAACTTTAGGATTTATCTGAACTTGGTTTATCTCTGAATATGCTTGTGTTTGCCTTCGAGTGGAATTCGCTTTTCAATTGGAATAATCTTTGTACTTGAGATGCAGCTATTGTACTTATGGCGCAGCTCCGAGGAGAAGGTTGCAGTCGACCTGCACCTCGCCGTCCTTGCGGATAGGGAGGGAGCACACGTTGTACTTGTGGCGCGGCTCCAAAGGAGAAGGTCGCAGTCGACCTGCACCTCGTCGTCCTTGCGGATAGGGAGGGAGCACACGTTGTACTTGTGGCGCAGCTCCGAAGGAGAAGGTTTCAGTCGACCTGCACCTCGTCGTCCTTGCGGATAGGGATGGAGCGCACGTTGTACTTGTGGCGCAGCTCCGAAGGAGAAGGTTGCAGTCGACCTGCACCTCGCCGTCCTTGCGGATAGAGATGGAGCGCACGTTGTACTTGTGGCGCAGCTCCGAAGGAGAAGGTTTCAGTCGACCTGTACCTCGTCGTCCTTGCGGATAGGGATGGAGCGCACGTTGTACTTGTGGCGCAGCTCCGAAGGAGAAGGTTTCAGTCGACCTGCACCTCGTCGTCCTTGCGGATTGGGATGGAGCGTACGTTGTACTTGTGACGCAGCTCCGAAGGAGAAGGTTTCAGTCGACCTGCACCTCGTCGTCCTTGCGGATAGGGATGGGTTTCAAACTTGGGCGAGTACTGGACTGCAGCTAAGCCCCCGAGTGGGAGGGTTGCTCACC
Organism: Triticum aestivum; assembly: GCF_018294505.1. Classification (NCBI taxonomy): domain Eukaryota; kingdom Viridiplantae; phylum Streptophyta; class Magnoliopsida; order Poales; family Poaceae; genus Triticum; species Triticum aestivum. The sequence continues at coordinate 543,597,017 of NC_057802.1, forward strand.
ACTCGGTAGGATTTTTCAAACTTAGGCGAGTACTGGACTGCAGCTAAGCCCCCGAGTGGGAGGGTTGCTCATCACTCGGTAGGATTTTTCAAACTTAGGCGAGTACTGGACTGCAGCTAAGCCCCCGAGTGGGAGGGTTGCTCACCACTCGGTAGGATTTTTCAAACTTAGGCGAGTACTGGACTGCAGCTAAGCCCCCGAGTGGGAGGGTTGCTCACCACTCGGTAGGATTTTTCAAACTTAGGCGAGTACTGGACTGCAGCTAAGCCCCCGAGTGAGAGGCTTGCTCATCACTCGGTAGGATTTTTCAAACTTAGGCGAGTACTGGACTGCAGCTAAGCCCCCGAGTGAGAGGGTTGCTCATCACTCGGTAGGATTTTTCAAACTTAGGCGAGTACTGGACTGCAGCTAAGCCCCCGAGTGAGAGGCTTGCTCATCACTCGGTAGGATTTTTCAAACTTAGGCGAGTACTGGACTGCAGCTAAGCCCCCGAGTGAGAGGCTTGCTCATCACTCGGTAGGATTTTTCAAACTTAGGCGAAACGGATTCGCGGCTAAGCCCCCGAGTGAGAGGCTTGCTCACCACTCGGTAGGATTTTTCAAACTTTAGGCGAAACGGATTCGCGGCAAAGTCACCCACTGGGGGATTTCAGACGCAAACAAAAGCAACAACAACCATTTAGGAAGACTGTAAAGCTCTTGTCTTTGATAAACAAACTACAAAGGTATTTCTTATTACATCTCATCCGAATGAGTACTTAAGTATAAAAGGGGCGGAGCAGCTCCGCGTTCCAAGCCCGTGGCTCGTCTTTCTGATGCTCGACATTGTAAAGATGGTATGCTCCATTGTGGAGAACTCTGGTGACAATGAAGGGACCTTCCCAAGCAGGGGCGAGCTTGTGTGGTTTCTGCTGATCCACTCGAAGAACCAAGTCTCCCTCTTGAAAGGCTCGGCCCCTCACGTTTCTGGCGTGGAATCGACGCAAGTCTTGCTGATAAATGGTCGACCGGATTAAGGCCATCTCTCTTTCCTCCTCTAGGAGATCGACTGCGTCCTGCCGGGCCTGTTCTGCTTCATCTTCAGAGAAGAGCTCGACTCGGGGTGCATTGTGAAGCAAGTCACTCGGTAGAACAGCTTCAGCTCCATAAACCAAGAAGAATGGAGTTCGGCCAGTCGACCGATTGGGAGTTGTCCTCAATCCCCAAAGAACTGATGGAAGTTCATCGACCCAGGCGCCTGCTGCGTGCTTGAGATCACGCATCAGTCGGGGTTTCAGTCCTTTGAGAATCAAGCCATTTGCTCTTTCTGCTTGTCCATTCGACTGGGGGTGGGCGACTGAAGCATAGTCGACTCGTGTGCCTTGGGAAGCACAGAAGGCTCTGAACTCATCAGAATCGAAGTTCGACCCGTTGTCAGTGATGATGCTGTGCGGAACTCCATATCTGAATGTCAATTCTCTGATGAAGCTGACGGCAGTACTGGCTTCAAGATTCTTGATAGGCTTGGCTTCAATCCATTTGGTAAACTTGTCGACTGCTACAAGCACATGAGTGAAGCCGCTCCTACCAGTCCTCAGGGGTCCAACCATATCCAATCCCCAAACAGCAAAGGGCCAGACGAGTGGAATAGTCTTCAGGGCTGACGCAGGCTTGTGGGACATATTGGAGTAAAACTGGCAGCCTTCACATTTGTCGACTATATCTTTCGCCATTTCATTTGCTCGTGGCCAATAAAATCCAGCTCGGTATGCTTTGGCCACAATGGTCCGAGAGGACGCATGGTGACCACAGGTCCCCGAGTGGATGTCGTTGAGGATCACTCGACCTTCTTCTGGTGTTATGCATTTCTGGCTGACTCCGGTTACGCTTTCCCTGAACAGTTGTCCTCTTATCACAGTAAAGGCTTTGGATCGACGGACGATCTGTCGAGCCTCTTCTTCATCCTCTGGGAGTTCCTTCCTAAGGATATACGCAATGTATGGCACTGTCCAGTCGGGAGTGATGACCAAAACCTCCATGATCAGGTCGACCACGGCTGGGACTTCGACTTCAGTCGGATCTGTGGCACTCTTAGGCTGCGGGGGCTCTTCAGTGAAAGGATCTTCTTGAACTGAAGGTGTATGAATGTGTTCCAAAAACACGTTGCTGGGAATGGCTTCCCTCTTGGAACCTATCTTTGCCAAATCATCGGCTGCTTGATTTTTCAGTCGGGGTATATGATGGAGCTCTAACCCCTCAAACTTCTTTTCCAACTTCCTCACCGCATTGCAGTAACCAGTCATAGCTGGGCTTCTGACGTCCCACTCCTTCATCACTTGATTGACTACCAAATCTGAGTCGCCGTAGACCATGAGGCGACGGACGCCGAGTGAGATGGCCATACGTAACCCATATAAGAGTGCTTCATATTCCGCTTCGTTATTGGAGGAATCAAAGTGAATCTGGAGAACATATCTGAGCTTGTCTCCTCGGGGGGATACCAGTACCACCCCAGCACCGGAACCATTCAGCATCTTGGAACCATCAAAGAACATGGTCCAGTGCTCCGAGTGGACTTGAGTCGGCAGTTGCTGTTCGATCCACTCGGCGAGGAAATCTGCTATTGCTTGGGACTTGATAGCTTTCTTTGCCTCAAACTTAATATCCAAGGGAAGGAGTTCAATCGCCCACTTTGCCACTCGACCAGTTGCATCTCTGTTGTTCAGAATCTCTGATAATGGAGCGTCGCTGACGACTGTAATGGAGTGGTCAGAGAAATAATGTGCAACCTTCTTCGTGGTCATATAAATCCCATAAACAAGCTTCTGATAATGTGGATATCTTTGCTTTGATGGAGTCAAAACTTCAGAAACATAATATACTGGGCGCTGAACTTTACAGGCTTTTCCTTCTTCTTCCCGCTCGACCGTAAGTACTGTACTGACGACTTGTCCAGTGGCTGCAATGTAAAGCAGTAAAGGCTCTTTGCTGATTGGGGCAGCAAGCACCGGCTGGGTGGAAAGCAGGGCTTTGAGCTCTGCAAATGCTGCATCAGCTTCAGGAGTCCACTCGAACTTATCAGACTTCTTCATCAGTCGGTAAAGAGGCAATGCCTTTTCACCGAGGCGAGAAATGAATCGACTTAAGGCGGCCAAACAACCTGTAAGCTTCTGGACATCGTGCACACGCACAGGGCGTTTCATTCGGAGAATGGCACCAACTTTCTCTGGGTTAGCGTCGATCCCCCGTTCGGAAACGAGGAAGCCGAGTAATTTTCCGCCCGGAACTCCGAATGTGCACTTTGATGGATTAAGCTTGATATCATACCTTCTGAGGTTGGCAAAAGTTTCAGCAAGGTCAGCCAACAGGTCGGAACCTTTACGTGACTTGACCACAATGTCATCCATGTATGCTTCCACATTCCGACTGATTTGAGTGAGTAAACACTTCTGAATCATCCTCATGAATGTGGCTCCAGCATTCTTCAGGCCGAATGGCATGGTGACATAACAGAAGCACCCAAATGGAGTGATGAAAGCTGTTTTTATCTCATCGGGTCCATACAGTCGGATCTGATGATACCCGGAATAAGCGTCCAAAAAGGACAAGCGCTCACACCCTGCAGTCGAGTCGACTATTTGATCGATGCGGGGGAGAGGAAAGTGATCTTTCGGGCAGGCCCGATTGATATGCTTGAAGTCAATGCACATGCGAAGTGAGTCGTCCTTCTTGGGGACCATGACAACATTGGCTAGCCACTCGGAGTGGTAAATCTCTCGGATAAACTCAGCTGCTAGGAGCCGAGCCACTTCTTCACCGATTGCTTTTCTCTTCTGTACGGCGGACCGTCGAAGATGTTCTTTAACTGGTTTCACTTTTGGGTCGACTCGCAAACGGTGCTCAGCCAGCCCCCTGGGAACACCCGGCATGTCAGAAGGTTTCCATGCAAAGATGTCCCAGTTCTCACGGAGGAACTGGATGAGCGCTTCTTCCTATTTGGAGTCGAGTGTTGTCGAAATGTGAGTCGGAGCAGCATTGGGATCGGTCGGGTGAATATGAATCGGCTTCGTTTCACCAGACGACTGAAATGCTGAATCCGTGGCAGGCTTCTTAGCTCGCAACAAATCACTCGGATCTGCATTTTTTTGATACTCCTGCAATTCCACTACTGCCATTTGCGCATCGGCGATCTTTGAGCCCTTCTGGAAGCACTCTTCTGCCTTCTTCCGATTGCCAGTGATAGTGATCACTCCTTTAGGACCAGGCATCTTCAATTTGAGGTAAACGTAACATGGTCGAGCCATGAAACGTGCATAAGCCGGCCTGCCCAGAATAGCATGATAAGCACTCTGGAAATCCACGACTTCAAACGTCAACTTTTCTTTGCGGTAATTCTTGGAATCACCGAAAACCACATCGAGGGCGATCTGGCCGAGTGACTCAGCCTTCTTGCCAGGAATAACTCCATGGAAACTCATATTGCTTTCACTGAGTCTGGACATCGGAATGCCCATTCCTTTCAAGGTCTCCGCATACAGTATATTAAGGCCACTGCCACCATCCATCATAACCTTAGTCAACCGAGTGCCTTCGACGACTGGGTCGACCACCAACGCTTGCCTCCCATGGGTGGCTATGTGTGTCGGGTGATCAGACTGGTCGAATGTAATGGCAGTCTGAGACCACTTCAAATAACTGGGCGTCGCCGGAGCGACCATGTTCACTTCTCTGTTGATGACTTTCAGTCGACTCTTGCTCTCAACATCAGCAAAAATCATCAGAGTGGAATTGACGTGGGGGTAACCATCATCGTCCTCTTCCTTATCCTCAACTTTGTCCGATTCTTTCTCCTTCTCTTTGGGCTGTTTCTCTCGGAACTGCTGGATTAGGAGCCGACATTGTCGAGTGGTATGTTTCGGGTAAATGAGATTACCCTCCTCATCTTTTTTGGTGTGAATGTGGCATGGTAAATCCAACACATCATTTCCATCTTGATCTTTTACTTTCTTGGGGTTCCATGGCCCTTTGGGCTTCCCCTTGAACTTTCCTTGAGTCACGGCTAAGGCTTCTCCGGGAGCAGCTGGCTCGGCTTTGCGCTTCTGCTTCCGACTGGAGTTCCCTCCCCCGGTTTCGTGGGCGACTGTTTTGTGCTTGCCACTCCGGAGCCGATCCTCCTCTTCACCATTAGCATACTTGGTGGCAATTTCCATCATTCGACTCAGAGACATATCTCCGGTCCGACCGAACTTCAGATTCAATTCTCGATACTTGACGCCTTCCTTGAAGGCACAAACTGCTTGGTGATCAGACACATTCTCCACCGTGTGGTGCAACGTGATCCATCTCTGGATATAATCTCTCAAAGTTTCATTCGACTTCTGCACACAAGACTGTAGCTCTGTTAGCCCTGCTGGCCGTTTGCATGTACCTTCAAATGTTCTGACAAACACTCGGGCAAGCTCTTCCCAGCTATAAATACTGCCAGGTGCTAACTGATTCAACCACGCTCTGGCCGAGCCCTCTAACATCAGAGGAAGGTGCTTCATGGCCACTTCATCATTGCCACCACCAATCTGCACAGCCACTCGGTAGTCCTCAAGCCAAGTGTCAGGCTTGGACTCACCAGTGAACTTGCTGACTCCAGTCGCCAACCTGAAGTTGGGAGGAATCACTGCTGCTCTGATGGCTCTGCTGAAACACTCGGGACCTGAAACATGCACCCTGCTGCCGGTCGGGTAATCTCTATCGTGGCCATCTCTGTGTGCTCTGTTCCTGTCAACCAGACCTTGAACGAGAATGGATCTCGCGTCAAAGCCCGGCTCCCGGGGGTCGACTGGAATCCTTCGCCCACCACTGTGAGGGCGTCTGTCATCGTGTTGCCGAGGCGCGTATGACCCACTCCTTGGGGGAGGCGTGGGTACTCGACGACGATCATACTGCTCACGGTTTCTGTACTGATCCTGTCGATCTCCACGTCCCTCACGCCTTGGAGGTGATCTTGGGCTGTGAGCCGACTGAACTGTGTCTGCCATTACAGATCTACTATGAATCCTATTCCGAGACTGTGACACTGCTGTGTTCTGCTCCCCCGCCGCCCGGAGCAAAGCCCGGATCTGCATCAAACCTCTACCAGCCTCCGACTGGGAAGGCTGAATCGACTCTGCTATTCGGGCAGCAGCTGTGAGATTCTGGATCGGAGTTCGATATACCTGGGTTGGAGGCGGAAAAAGTTGTCGTCGACTGGATTCAGGAACTCGCTGCCGAGCACGCTCGTCGAGTGCGTGCTGGAGATTCTCCAGTCGAGTGCGCTCAGCCAAGTTGGCCAGGCGCGCCTCCTCCAAGGCCCGGGCCTCGGGGGTTTCTCCAACGATAGGAGTGTGAAGTGCATCCATGTTACGGCGGCGAAGCTCTTCCCTCTGCTGTGAAGAGAGGGGCTCGGGGCGGTACTCCTCGTGGAAACGCGACGGATCGCCTCCGCCATCACCACCGTCGTCGCGGGGGAAGCCAGGAGGACTGCGTGGTCCGTTGACCATCAGGACTTCCGCCGCGGGGTCACTGCTGTCGCACTCGGATGCGGTCTCAACGGAGCCAGTCGAACAGGCCGTAGAGAGTTTCGTCGGGCTCGATTGCCGCGACTTGGGGGGTGGCCGACTGGCGAGCCACCGCGTGCCTCACCCACCGCTGGAGCCTCGACCGACCGGAACGCTTGTGCCGGTGAGCAGCAGGGAGTGAAGACGCCACAGGAGCCGGCCGATACTGGGTCGACGGTTGCCGCAGGAGGACACCGCGGACGCACGCGCGAAAGTGCGTTGCCCTGCGGATGGGGAGCACCTCGACGTCGAGTGGAGCTTCTTGGAGCCAAGCGGAGTCGTCGGCGACGAACACGAGCGCGCCGAGACGGATCTCGCGGCCCTCGGCCAATCCTCCGCCTGAAACCATGCTGATGGGGATCGGAAAAATTGCAACTTCTCCAACAAGTCGCTAAGACACCTGCCCCACGGTGGGCGCCAACTGTCGTGGTTCTAAGTCTGACAGTAGAATGGGGGGTAGGGATGTAGAGGCAAGATCCTAGCTATGGAGAAGTTGTACGCACAAGTTTTACGAGTTCAGGCCCTTCTCGGAGGAAGTAACAGCCCTACGTCTCGGAGCCCGGAGGCGGTCGACTGGATTATATGCGTGTGTGTTACAGGGGGTGCGAACCCTTGTCCCAGAGGAGGGGGTGGCTTATATAGAGTGCGCCAGGACCCCAGCTCCCCTCCGTTACACAGGGTTCAATGTTCATAAAGAAGGAGCGTTACAGGTAACGTTCGTAGTAAAGTGCTATAAATGACTATTAAGTCTAAGGGTAAATGCCCGACCGTTGCTGCGCGGAGTGGCTTTAGGTCTTCTGCACGTCGAGTGGTTTAGTGGTCGAGTGACCTAAATAAGGGGGGGGTCTCCGAGTGAATGGTAGGTCGAGTGGATTGCACTCGACACCTTTGTTGGGTCCCCTCTATTTACTCTTGAACCTCTTTGCTTCTAGGACAAGGACCTTAGGTAGGACGTATAGGTCAGGCCTATTACCCTACCCCAGGTCTATGTCCTCATCACAAGCTATTGCCTGAATTTGATGATGAGGCCTTAGAGCCCACACAGCCGAAAAACAAAACGGCCGACCGGTCGGATCAACCACCTCATGGCCGCGATAGAGCGGCTAACAAGGCCGCACATAAGTCAGGACACGACTCACGTGAGGACTTGCATCAGAAGACCGGCATGACCAGATCCATCTATGGATCAAGGAAACGCGCTCTAGCGCACAACCAAAACCAAACACTACAACTGTCAGAACGCCATGACACATCCAAATACAGGGGTGTCGCACACCCCCTATGTTTCACCGATGAGGTGTTGGACCACGAATTTCCGGAAGGATTCAAACCCGTGAACATAGAGGCGTACGACGGAACCACAGACCCTGGGGTCTGGATTGAGGACTTTATCCTCCATATCCATATGGCTCGCAGAGACGATCTCCACGCCATCAAGTACTTGCCCCTCAAGCTGAAAGGACTAGCTCGGCACTGGCTGAAGAGCCTCCCCAAAAACTCAATTGGAAGTTGGGAGGAGCTTGAGGATGCTTTTAGGGCTAATTTTCAAGGGACCTATGTCCGACCTCCGGATGTAGACGATTTAAGTCACATAATTCAACAGCCTAGAGAGTCAGCCCGAAAGCTTTGGAACAGATTTCTCACTAAGAAGAACCAAATCGTCGACTGCTCGGACGCCGAAGCCTTAGCAGCTTTCAAACACAGCGTCCGAGACGAATGGCTCGCCAGACACCTCGGCCAAGAAAAACCGAGAACAATGGCAGCTCTGACAAGCCTCATGACCCGCTTTTGCACGGGCGAAGATAGCTGGCTAGCCCGTAGTAGCACCAGCGACCCAAGCACATCCGAAGTCAGGGATGGCAATGGAAAACCATGACGTAGTAAAAGCAAGCTTCGAAATAACGAAGACAGCCGAGACAACACGACGGTAAACGCCGGATTCAGGGGCTCTCGACCGGGTCAGCGGAAAAATCCTTTCAAAGGCAGTAGAGATGGACCGTCCAGCCAAAACAAGATTCTAGACAAATTATGTCAGATTCATGGCACCCCCGATAAACCTGCAAATCACACCCACAGAGAATGCTGGGTCTTCAAGCAGGCCGGTAAGCTAAACGCCGAACACAAGGGGAGGGAGACACCAAGCGAAGACGAGGACGAGCCTCGCCAGCAAAGCACTGGGGGACAGAAAAATTCCCACCAGAGGTCAAAACAGTGAACATGATTCACATGACGAAGAGGAGAAGCAAACATGCACTCCGAGACACACGCGCCGTAGAGCCCGTCACCCCTAAGTTCAACCCCTGGTCGGCCTGCCCGATCACTTTTGATCGCAGGGGTCACCTGACAAGTATCCGGCACGGAGGATTGGCTGCCCTGATGTTAGACCCAACAATAAACGGATGCCATCTCACACGAGTCCTTATGGACGGCGGCAGTAGTCTTAATCTGATATATCAGGACACAGTCCGCAAAATGGGGATAGACCCAACAAGAATCGGCCACAGTAATACTACCTTTAAGGGAGTAATACCAGGCCCAGAGGCCCGCTGCACGGGCTCTCTAGTACTAGAGGTTGTATTCGGTTCTCCCGACAACTTCCGAAGCGAAAAGTTAACCTTCGACATCGCTCCATTCTGAAGTGGCTATCAAGCACTACTCGGAAGAGCAGCTTTTGCTCGTTTTAATGCAATACAGCATTACGCTTCTCTTAAGCTTAAGATGCCCGGTCCACGTGGCATCATCACAATTAGCGGAAATATCGAGCGTTCCTTATGCGCGGAAGAACGTGCAGCGGCTTTAGCAGCCGAACACTAAACGGCCTCTCCAACCAGAATAAATGATCGGTCGTCAAGACCGCGGACACGGCTAGATGAGTCCGGCACATCACTAGCTGTAACAGCTTAGATATACCTAAGATTGGTTCAATGGATTTACCCTCATAGGCGGTACCAGGGGCTTCCCGCATGTAAAAGGACTACAGTTCGGCTCGACCTTACTTATCTTGATTTATAATGGTTTATTGAGAATAACCAATATTTTCGCACGACAACTTTCACCTAAGTTCTTATCTTTTACAGATGGTAATCGTGCTACACCCTTCCAGGATACGGCACAACAGAGACACAGGCGCAGACGTGCAGCAGGGCCCCGCTCAAAGGCTTCTTTCTAGATTAAGACCCTACGTAAACCTTTTTTACTGTCTCTGTTGCTTCACATCCTCCGGATACTCAGCATAACCGAGAGCGATGCTGACGTTATTGGCATTTCACCACGTCAGAACGATGCACGTACCTGGACACTCAGGGATCATCATCAAGGGCATTATTCAGCCCGACATATGTTGTAAAGACCGAATACCTTAGGGAGTGTTCGGCGTCGCGAGTTTGGCCTTATATGCATCAGCTCCGAATCATGTCTTTGGTCAAATGTTGGGTTTGCCCGGCTCCCGTGTTTTGCTACCTTACGTTCCACTCTATCGGCTAAGGTGGCACCGGGAGAACTATTGCGATTGTGCCCTGGTTCATCCGGATGAGCACCTCAGTAGAGAAAAGCCGTAACCTAACTGTCATGATAAAGCGCAAGACTGGTCAACCACTCGATGACTTAGCGGAATCTTCGGGATTCCTCCGCATTAACGAAGGGCCGTTTCCCGGTCATGTATGTACGTGCCCTGTATTCGGATGAGCGTGGAGGTACCAGGGGCTATATAGTAGTCCCACCGTCAAACTCTTATGGCTAAGTGAAAGTGTTAAAGCAATATAGTCCGATTGTCTCGTTCGCTGCGCTATCACCTCCTTAATGGACCAAGACGTTGGATCAAGTGTGAATACGCATTTTTTTTTTTGCGAACACTCCCGCATTATATGCGTGGGGGCGGAAGCCGACGACTACAAACTTTCAGGTTATATACATATATACACAAACGGCCGCACAGGAGGCATCATAATACTTTCAGGCAAAAGTATAAACACAGCCTTTATAATTTAATAAGCATTGTTCTTACAATTGAGATACATGTCACTAGAACATGATACGCTTCAAGCACTGAGCCTCTATTACACGAGCGCCTTCTAAGACTTCCTCAAAATAGTGCTCGGCTGATACCCGGCCTACCGTCGAACTCTGGGATGCAATAGTGGTGGCCTCCATCTCTGCCCAGTATGTCTTGACACGGGCAAGAGCCATCCGCGCACCCTCTATGCACGCCGACCTCTTCACAGCGTCGATATGCGGCACAGCACCAAGGAATTGTTGCACTAGGCCAAAATAACTATTCGGCCTCGGTCCCTCCGGCCAAAGGTGATCCACGACGGACCTCATAGCAAGTCCGGACAACCTATGGAGCTCGGCCCGCTCGGCCATTTGTTCATTTAACAGCAGCGGACGCGTCGGAGTGCGGAACTGTGACCAGAACAACCTTTCCACTACATGATCCTTCTGATCTTTGAAAAACTTGGTCGCATCAGCGGCACTCGCCGCTAAATCCAAGTACGCGTCTGCAGAACTCCATAATTTATCCAGAGGGGCATACTTCGGGTCTCCAAACCTCGTCCGCAACAAAAAGGGCTTCCCAGCCGCAATATCTCCGGCTTGACGGAGTTCTTCCTTCACCGCTCTGATTTGCGAGCGGGTTTCCTTGGCCGCTTCCATGGCCTCCTTCAGTTCCGCCGCCTTCGCTTGACTTTCCTTTTCAAGAAGCTCATACCGGTTGGCGGCATCTTTCAGCTCAATAGCCATCTTGGCTATTTTCTCTTTGCTCTGGCAATGGGCAGCCTGTTCGGCTCTTATCTCTTCGACCGCCTTTAGGGTGGCCGCATCACTCTTCCTGGCTTGTTCCTTGGCTCGGGCAAGTTCTGCCCGAAGGGTCTCCACGGCGACAGCTCCATCTGCAGTCACAGCACATTACAGATACTAGCATCATGCTCCTCTTAATATGTATTGATCCTAGGAGAATACGTACCATGTGCCTCGTCAAGCCGCTTGTTTACAAGCACGATGTCGGCATCTGCCGCTTCAGTTCGGCAAACTTACCAGTCCGGCTAGCCACCGGACCCGCAGCCACCTGCACATGAAAGCAGCACGGTTATTACTTGGGACTATGATCCTCTATTCGCCGTCTTTTTTTACAGCAACCAGAGTCTCAGGGGCTACTATCTGCATAGGCCACACCTAGCGTGTGCAGTATCGTCCAAAAAATATATATTACTTCACGTACCTCAAAGCCTTTCAGCAGACTCATAAAAGCTTCATGCAACCTGCTTTCGGCGGATGAAATCCTCTCAACCACCGTGCCCATTAGCGCACGATGCGTTTCTGAGATAGCCATTTGCTCCAGAAGATTCATCAGTGCGTCTGATCACACACCGGACGGTTCCGGACTCTTTCTGTTGCTCTCCTTAGGAGCCGAATACCCCGTACTTCGGTTGGCCGAAGGTTTACCTTCTGGCCTTGGCGGGTCAGGAGAAATCCTCCATGACGACACCTCAGGGTCGCTCGCTTCACGAGGCAGGGAGGCACGGGGAGGTGTTTCGCTCTCCATCATCTCCAAAAGAAGATCCCCCGAAGACGAACTCTGTCGAGAAGGGCTACGATCCGAACTACAAGATACACGCCTCGGTTATCATTCTCGGAAATAAAGCAGGATATATTTACTATAAAGTACTTTCGTTTACTTATAGCTCGGTAGAGGGCTGGTCCCCTTGCGGGTACTGTGCGGTAAGGATGCCCTCCGGGGTAGGACCCTCCGACAAAGGATTCTTCCCTCGCTTGGAAACCATTACTTCCAAGCCTTCAGAGGCGGTCCTCTTCCTTCCCTGGGGAGAGGGAATTTTAGATTCTTCCCCCCAGTTATCCTCCTTCGTGGAGGCACTAATTCCCCGGTTTGGATGAATAGTGAGTGAGGCTCGCTCTCGGCTTCGTTCTTCCTCCCTTTACCTCCCCCTGATGGCGCTTGATAAGGCGCAAGCTCAAGCATCCTGGCTAGTACAGGATCCGGTGAGCCCTCGGGAAGGGGGGCCGGACACCTGATCATCTTCGCCTTTTTTATCCAGTCCTGGTTAAAAGGCGACTTTTCAGAATGATGTTGTGATAAATTAAAAGACAACGTGTTCGGCCGCGGAATTACTTACTTGAGTGTCTGGACGATTGCAGTTCAGACCCGCATCCTCGGAGGTGTCCGGACGCTCTATTTGTCATCCGAAGAATGATCTGTACATCTCTTCGAGCGTCACGCCGAAGAAGTGCTGAATAGTTCGCGGTCCTTCCGGGTTGAACTCCCACATACGGAGAGGTCGACGTTTGCAGGGCAGGGCTCGACGAACTAGCATAACTTGCATTACCTTAACAAGGCCGACATCTCTCTCGAGGAGATCTCGGATGCGGCTCTGCAATGTCGGCACATCATTTACTGGCCCCCAGTCCAGCCCCTTGTTGGCCCATGCGCTAGTTGTGGCGGGGGGCCCGAGCGGAAGGCAGGGGCGGCTACCCACTTAGTACCCCGGGGAGCTGTGATATAAAACCACTCCCATTGCCATAAACTGGACACCTCCAGGAAGGAACCCTTTGGCCATGGAACATCAGCGCCTTTGCTTATTACGGCACCTCCGCACTCTGTGTGTCGCCCCTCAATCACCTTCGGCTTCACACTCAAGGTCTTGAGCCATAAGCCGGAGTGTGGGGTAATGTGGAGGAAGGCTTCACACACGACGATGAACGACGAGATGTGAAGGATGGAATCCGGAGCCAGATCATGGAAATCGAGCCCGTAGTAGAACATGAGCCCTCTGACAAAGGGATCTAGACTGAAACCTAGCCCTCGGAGGAAGTGGGAGACAAATACGACACTCTCGCCAGGTTCAGGAGTGGGAATGACCTGCCCTCGAGCAGGCAGCCTGTGCGAGATTTCGCCGGTCAAATACCTAGCTTCTCTTAGCTTCTTGATGTCCTCCTCTGTGATGGAGGAGGGCATCCACCGACCTTGAAGGTTGGATCCGGACATGATTGTAGGTCCGAAGCGCCTAACCTGAGCCTTGGGTGTTGGAACTCGAGGTGGGGGAAGGATTCGATTGAGCGCGAGAAGAAGGGGACAGGCCTAGGCCTCTTTATAAAGGGGATGAATATCAAGCATCCTCCGCGTGGCCGTTTGGGACTTGCCTAAAATCGAGGAGTCATACCAACAGGCTCGATGGGGTTACCCAAACCCGTATTGATGAGAATCCCGTGAAAAAAGGGACACGGTCTCTGCTTCGACAGGACGTGCCAATAAAAACCGCCTCGCAACGCGTGCAATGGCAGGCTCAGAAAAACGGTTCATCATGACCAGTCCACGGCAGTACGTCACATTATGAAAAGCTGTCGGCATATTAGATTTGTGGAAATATTATTCTCTCTACGGTGGTATGTGGAATTTGTTTTGCAGAGCCGGACACTACCCTTGTGTTCAAAATCTTCTATGGAGTATTCGGAGGAGGAACCCGCCTTGCAATGCCGAAGACAATCTGCGCGCCGGACTCATCGTCATTGAAGCCCGGTTCAGGGGCTATTGAGGGAGTTCTGGATTAGGGGGTCCTCGGACAGCCGGACTATATCCTTTGGCCGGACTGTTGGACTATGAAGATACAGGATTGAAGACTTCGTCCCATGTCCGGGTGGGACTTTCCTTGGCATGGAAGGCAAGCTTGGCAATACGGATATGTAGATCTCCTCCCTTGTAACTGACTCTGTGTAACCCTAGCCCCCTCCGGTGTCTATATAAACCGGAGGGTTTAGTCCGTAGGACAACAACAATCATACCATAGGCTAGCTTCTAGGGTTTAGCCTCTACGATCTCGTGGTAGATCAACTCTTGTAATACTCATATCATCAAGATCAATCAAGCAGGAAGTAGGGTATTACCTCCATCGAGAGGGCCCGAATCTGGGTAAACATTGTGTCCCCCGCCTCCTGTTACCATCCGCCTTAAACGCACAGTTCGGGACCCCCTACCCGAGATCCGCCAGTTTTGACACCGACAGGCTTGATTAGTGAATGAATGATTGTAGAGGCTTTTTGTTGATGAATCCAACATCTTTGGTTGATCCGGGACCCGCAACAGGGTTTATCTCTGCCAAACTCTCTCCTCAAGGTACTTACTTCTGAGTCTTATGCAACCCGCAATACTCTTCCGTAGTATTTGTGTTCTTATTGACTAAAGCAAGTTCGAAGCCTTTGCACTTCCGTTCACCTTTTTTTTCGTAGCCTCTACGGTACCAAGCATTTCCCACTCTCACACTGAGACTTGGTGCACACTTCGCAGGTACATCCAAAACCCATGGGAGGACTTTCTCTCGTTATCCTACACATAAAAACACCCCGTTTGAACAAAATAGCCACCATACCTACCTACATGGCATTTTCATAGCCATTCTGAGCATATCGCCATGCCATATTACATTACATGATTAGAGCCATGTTTTCATCTGCCTTGCATGATTATAGTATGGCTAGCTCGATATTTTCATGGCTTGTCTCTTTTTGATATCTATGCTACGCCGGATCATTGCACAAGCTAGTACACCGCCGAAGGTATTCATCATAGAGTTTCTCTCATGTTTCGGTTTTGACTTATGATTACATTCAGTTGAAGTGAGTCATTGTAAGGTGTTGCTCCTACCAAAAAGAGAGAGAGACAAAAGATGCACCACGGAGGTGCCACAGAAAAGAGAAAAAAAAAAGGAAAAAGGAAAAAGGAAGAGGGAAGGATCAACACCATTATTCTTTTAGTATACACTCATGCTTCAAATTAGCATCACTTCATGCATTGTCAAGTAGAAGTTTCATGAGCTTCATGTTTCATACTAGTTGGGAACCTACAGTATAGAACTTTGCTTATATATTTCAATGACGAGCATCCTCAAAAGCTCGAGATCTTTATAAGAAAACAAGTTGGATGCACCCCCACTTAGTCCTTTGGAGAGCTTTCACATATTCATAGCTCTATGTGCATCCTAGTTGCATGGTGATCCCTACTCCTTGCTTGACATCAATCATAAGGCCTTCTCCATAGCCTAGTGGATAGTTGCGTTGATGCAAAACTTTCTTTGTTTTTGACTTCTCAAAACCCCAACCATTTTTTGTTTTTCCCTTAGGTGCGAGGCATAGGCTTGCGCTCAGTGTTGCATAGGTAGTTGAGTGGTTGAATAACGCAGACAGTCGATCTTGCTATTGTACCTGGTAAGCCTCGGGTTGGTGTTTTTGAAGCAATCGCTAATGCTTGATTTCTTTTGTCTATGATAGTTATTGTTGTGTTCCTAAGATAATATTGACCATCTCTCTAAACCTTTGGCAATGGGAATTTGGGCTCCACAAAAATATTTTCCTCTATCTTGACCTCCATGGCAATGGAACTAAGAGGATAACTTGTATTACCCCCTTGCTGGTTAACTTTTGCATGCTTGCACGATGAACATGGATATCACTTTTGGGGTTTGGTTCAATGTATGCTTTAGAGTTGGTAGGATGAGCTTTTGGTAGTCAACCTTCTTACTCGAGAACAATCAAGGTTTAAGTGTGGGGAGGTGATGGCTCTATATTTTACGCATTTTTAGAGCTTATTTGTTGCATGTTCTCTTCATATATTATGTCCCATGGAACCAAATAGTTGTCCATTATGCATGATTACCGATATTTATACTTTTCCTTGTGAGCATTGCACATATAGTATTTTATTTTGTTTTTATTAGTTTTCTTTCTTTTCTTGTGTCTAGAGGTATTTTGGAGCAACCGGACCAATCACGATGAAAGGACCAAGGATGCGTTCAATACAGAGTCACCCATGGGCCAAACTTAGCCATTCCAGAGGTCAGAAAAAAGTGATTGTTTCCCAAAGTGCTCCAAATCAATATCTAAGACCAGGAATGGATCGACGTCATTCATACAAAACGAATGAGCCCAAGAACGTCAAATTTTGAGTTCATACAAAGAAATGGAGGTCGTTTTACCAGAGAAGGTCAGAATAAAAGACGGTGTTTCATGCCACCGTGGAAGCTCGTTTCGCTGGTCGTATGACGTGCACACATCTTCGAAAGCTGCCTCTCCAGACGGGATTCTTAACCGATTTCGTCCCCATTCGATCCCATGAGATCCTTGGCTCGTAAAGAAGGAATTCAAAGAGGATAAGGCTCATCCAGAGCCCTTGGATGTAGCCCATCAAAGGAGGAGGCTAGGGAGGCACCTTATATATCATCTACAACCCTAGCCGTTGTCTAGACCATGCCATTTATCAAGAACACATCCATCTCCATCTCCATTGCTGCTCCATCACCACCATAGAGGAAGGGATAAGATCAAGGGAAGAAGAGAGGGATCCACCATCGCGAGCACCGGCCTTGGGGCCGGTGCCATCTCCACCGCATCGGCACCTCCATCGGCGCCGCCCCCGTCATCACCACCGGCGCCGCAATGCCTTCTTCCTTCACCGACTCTAGGTCGGCTTGTAACTTAACTCTCTCCTTTATGTTTGAGTATATGTATTTCTTCTGAAGGATACAGATGAACTACTTTATGATTAGAATCATTATGATTCCTAAGTGATCCAATATGCTCTTGTTCATGTTCAAGTTAGTATTCTCGCGAGTGTTGAGAGGAGGTCTCACTCGCACTTTTGCCGTGATTGGCTGTGGAGGAACTACTGTCGTTGTACGGGTTAGGATGATGAGGGAATTTGAGGTGATACTAAAACCTCACTTCCTTAATTGACTGTTTGTGATAACCGGCAGGGGAAGCAACGGTTGGTGGCATATGTAGCATGAAGTCTACTTTAGAGTAGAACATGTCTGTACCGAGGAGCAGCCACTTATGCATATGAAGGGTGGATAGAGGATACGAAAGAGAGCGTTTGCTCTGCACTACTTGCACGGGTCATATTTGTGGTGATGACTCCGGAGTCCTAGAGAACACTTTGCTAGTCAAGCACCTTCATTACTAACGTAGTATATTTTTATTACTGTTTACCTTCTTATTCGTAATTTAGTTAAACACCATTTTTATCTAGTTTCCCTAGCAAGTTATAGAGTATACTATTTCCAAACTCCGGTTTGGGTGCGTACGTAGCCGCATGAAGTGACAACGTAGTTGTGGGGTCTGTGATGCCTTCCAATCAACTCCTTGTGGGTTCAACACTTATCACGAAAGTGCTACAACAGCCCTGTGCACTTGCAGGACATCAGATGTTTACTTTTTCATACATGCTCTACATTTTTTGTATACAACTAAAAGAATGTTTTCACATTTTTTAAATACATATATAACATTTTTTACAAAACACATTTGTTTAAAATACACATTGGAAATTTTTCTAAATAACAGAACATTTTTTCTGAACTATGCACTTTCTACATTGTACAAACGTTTTTCTGAAAATGTCACGAACACATTTTAACATTTTTGAAACAAATTAACATTTTTTAAATGTAACAAAAAATTTCAATGTATGAATCATTTTTGAGTTACACGTACATTCTTTTACAATGTATAACATTTTTTTAAATGTCACGTGCATTATTCTAAAACATTTTTCGTGTACATGATTAAGATTTTTCATACACAAGAATAAAGTTCATGTAAAGTATGTAATTTCATGTAAAATTACGTATATATAAAAAAGGAAAACTAATATGTGAATAAAAAAGGAAGAAAAAAATTACACAAACTAAACATGATGGTAAGCCATGGTAGGACTCGCCAATCCCTATTTGGCACTGCAAGCGCCGGCTCAGGGCATTTTCGTAGTGGGCTGGCCCATATACATTCTGTCTTTTTTCTTTGTTTTTTCATCTTTTTCGTTTTTTTCTTTTCCGGTTTCCATTTTTGTTTTGTTTTCTTTTATGTTTTCACTGAACAATTTTCAAATTTGTGGATTTTCCCCCAAATTCATGAACTTCTTAAAAAACTTTTAAAATAAATCGTGAAACATGAACTTTTATGTCAGGATTTTCTTTTCAAATTCACGTCTTTTTCAATTTTCATAATATATTTTTAAAAATTATGACCTTTTCAAATTTCACAAGCTTTTTTAATTCATGAACTTTTTTCACATATGTGAACTTTGTCATCATGAACTTTTCTAAAAGGTAATGAAAATTTTCCATTTCCACGAACTTTTTATAGTTTGTATAAACCTATTCAAATTCATCAACTTTTTTCAAGTTCATGAGTTTTTTTGCAATTTTTGCGAATCCCTTTTTAAAAACTTCTTTTTAATTTTTGTATGATTCATTAGTGAATTAATAATAATAACAATAAAAAGAACTAAAAGCAAAATTCTTAGTAAATCTGCACGTTCTACATTCATTGACCACCACAAACTAGAAGGAAATGCAAACGAAAAATAAAGCATTTTTCAGAGTTGATGACATCAAATTGAGAGATGAGAATACAAAATAATAATAAATCTGAGAATTACACAAAAGAACAAAAAAATTATTGGCTAATGGAATAGATCTAATTAATTACTCCATCCGTAAACTTTTATAAGACATTTTAGATCACTATTTTACATAGGTACTCCCTCCGTCCGGAAATACTTGTTATCAAAATGAATAAAAGGAGATGTATCTAGACGTATTTTAGTTCTAGATATATGTCTTTTTATCTATTTAGATGACAAGTATTTTCGGACGGAGGGAGTAGTAATTAATTGGCATGCATCCATGCATCTGAACAGCAAAACATCTCAGATACTATAGTGGTACATTTGGCGGCAAGTGGGCAAGTCGGCAAGATCAGCCCCTTTAGGAAGCTACTTGCCTGGAAATATTCATTCGTGAGCCACCTGCAGCTGGTTGTTAGAGTATCGGCAGTTTTGTCTTGTGTATGTTGAGCTCTGGTGTGCTCGTTATCTGCCTCGTCGTCCACACACAACGAGATCCTAAAACCAACACCTATAGGCCCAGGTATAGTTCACGTATTATTAATTTCTGCATGACCCAAGGCTCACATCTGGCTACCAGTAACATGAAGCCGTAAGGCACGGAATATCTTATTTGACACTCTTTGCGTCAAACTGCCGGCGCTTCTCACAGGCGAGCAACCAAGCAGCGACACAATGGGCCGGCCCAGTTTTTGCGCGTACAACCGCAACTAGCCAGTCGGTGTTTTTTTTTCTTTTACTGGTTTTTCTGTTTTCTTTTGTTTTTTCTGTTTCTGTTTCTTTTTCTTTTTCTTTTTCTTATTTTTCTTTTCTTTTCTTTTTTTCTGTTTCGTTTCTATTTTTCCTTTTCAAGGTTACTTTATCTTTTTTGAACTAAGTTCATGTTCGAAAATTGTTCTCAAATTTAGAAAAATGTTCGACATTTAAAAAATGGTCATATTTCAAAAATTCGAAAATGTTCGTGATTTACAAAAAATGTTCTTGTTTTTCATAAAATGTTGCGAATTCTTTTGTTCAGAATTGTCACAACTTTTCAAGAAATGTTTGGGTGTTAAAAAAATGTTCGTGATTTCAAAAAATGTTCATGCTTTCAAAAAACGCTTTTGTTGAAATTTTATTGAATGGTTCTTCTTTAATTTTTTTCACATTTTCAAAAAATGTTCATGCTTAAAGAATCTACAGGAATCTCAAAAACAAATATCATTTTCAAAATCTGTTCACAATTCAAAAAATGTTATTTATAAAATTTGTTCAGGATTTCAAAAAATGTTCGGGTTGATTTTCATCTATATTTTGTCGCGCACGAAAGGAAACGAAACAACAAGCGGGTTGGTGGGCCAAGCCAGTTGTGCATCAACCCTGTGCGTCGAGCTGCTGTATGACACAAAATGCGTCACATAGGAGGTCCTGTAAGGCACTATAGGACCGGTTCGGAAGTCAGTCACTAAATGGGCATGAACGGAGAGATTTTGGACTACAACACTGCCAACCCATTTATTTATTGTCATATTCCTAAAAAAAAAGTCATACTGCTCAATTTTGATTATTTATTGTCACCTCCCTCAAAAAAAGATTGTTTATTGTCACCGTTGCAGTTACTAATCTTCTAGTGCACGTCTCGCCTCCTTCCTCACCGGCTAAATCCAACTCCGGCCAGATCGGCCACTCATCTTCAGTCCATTAAGAGAAACCAGATCGACGGTGCTCTTCCACTGCCCGATGTGTACCTCTTCCTCATCTGCCGTTGCCGGTGATTCCCTGCCCGGATTGCGGCAAGCAGATCAAAGCTTGTACCAATTTTGAAACAATCAAATTGTCTCCAGGATTTTCGGCAAAACCGCAAATCGCCTTCTCGAGTGCATTAGCTCGATTAGGACACAACATCCTGCCTGATGCGGCAGCACCAATCCCCACTCTGCAAAATAATCCATGTAAACAACGAGTGTCAGGTGTAATATATCACATAAACATCACAAGTCATTTTACAACCAAAAAATTGAATACTCTGGTGCACCGCATAACAGTTTACTCAGGATGCATTCTTACAGCCATGCAGTTCAGATCACGCAGCAGATTTTAACAAATGTACGGGCTAATTTATTAATCTGTCCATTCTTTTCATACTTAAGGCTTAGTATCAGACACCAGACAACAATCAGGATCAACAAGAGCACAAACTGTTATACTAAATCTGACACTTTCTTTACTCAGGGGTAGACTATGTCCATAGTTCACAGCAAACAAGACTGATTCCTCCAATTTTGGTGGGTCGAACACAGCACGTTCCTGGTTGCTACAATTTTCCACTTACATATGAAATCATTCAAAAAATCACCACTCATATACTGTCTCGCTTTTACATATGAATAGCCCAATGTGTCCCTACAAATTGCACATCTGCATAATGCCATACCTACGCGTCCACCCCAGGAGCTTTCGGGTCGTCCTGCTTAATCGGCTGCTCAGATCCTTGCAGCGAATGCATTCGTCGCCGCCTCCGCCGCACAGATCTCCCCGTCTGCACTCACTTTCCTCATGGGCGCCAGCTGTTCCATAACCAGTGCGACGAGTGGGGTAGTGCAGAGGCTCCATCGGAGCTGTCAGTCACCTCTTTCAGCATGTACCGCGTAACGAAATCGGCAAAATGTAAGATCCATATCAGGGTGCACTATCAAAATCACTCGGAACACATAGAAATTGGTCACCCGCAAAAAAAAAATCACTCGGAACACATAGAAATTGGTCACCCGCA
The DNA here is from genome assembly GCF_018294505.1 of Triticum aestivum. Lineage (NCBI taxonomy): Eukaryota > Viridiplantae > Streptophyta > Magnoliopsida > Poales > Poaceae > Triticum > Triticum aestivum. The sequence continues at coordinate 543,618,743 of NC_057802.1, forward strand.
AAAAAAATTCACTCGGAACACATAGAAATTGGTTATATTCGAGCAATCTAATTGGCTGCATCAAAAACTCCATCTTCAGCACCTACCTTCTTGTTTCGTACAGAAGTTTGTCCGCCGAGGCCACCGCTCTCCCTGGAAGGATCCACGCGCATGAGGTAGGAGATAATTGTATCCTGCACCCCATCCATGCATTAACTCGGTTGCTGTCGCAATTCACGGAAAGCAAGTTTCCCGATCCACGGACCGGCATGGACATCGACGCCCCGAGCCATGGCTCTGTTTCACTGGTGTCAGCCTTCGAGCCATATTAGAGTACCCTTGGTTCGTTTGGGCTTTCAGTTCATTAATCTCTTTAAACTTGCATTCTTTCACAGAAATGGCCTGATGTTCCATTGTCTTCTCTTTCCTTGCAAACTAAAATATCAGATTTTTTTAAGATAAGATGTTACATAAAAAAATACAATAGCACGAGAAAGGGAATACAGTCAATACACCATCACATAATTTCTCTAGATACTATTCAAAAATAACCTACAATATATTAATCCAAAAGGCAAAAACATGCTAAGGGAACATTGTGAGGTGTGGTACCTTTTCTTTTTCTTGCAAACATTAATTGCCTCTCTTAATTTGGGTGATACAGATGAACTTGCAACCTGTTTCGTTTCCAAGTCATCATCTGCAAGTTTTTGAACATATACTATGAAGTACTTCGGAGGAGTATTGATCTGTATATTTACTATGAAGGACACCATTAGAGTAGCCGAGATGTAATTACCAGGTAATTCCCTGTTTTAAAAAGACGAAAATCATATGTTGAAAAAAAAGTCAAAACATGCTAGAGCAGGAAGTAGTTTCTATTACGTGAGGAATTCATTATGGAAGGCGCAAGGCAGCAGGGGCAGGTTAGGCTGTGGCTAGACAAGGGCAGTTCGATGTCCTAGAAGGATGCATCTGTTTTGGTAGTCTCCGGATTCTAGTAAGGTAGTATTTGAGTCAGATTCCTGTTAGAGTCCGAAGTATGTCGAAGTAGTACTAGTCCATGTCCTATATAAAGGACCTACCCGTGTAAGCTTAGAGCATCTCCAATAGAAGATGCAAATTTGAAGATGTAAAATTTACATCTCCAAAAAGTGCTTTTTGCATCTCCAACAGATGATGCAAAACGGAGGTGTAAAAGAGCAACTCCAATAGAAGATGCAGATGGAGAAGTAAAATTGTACTTCAACTAGTACTCAGGCGGCGGCGGTGGGCGAGGCGGCGGTGCGGGGCTGCGGGTGGCAGGGCGGGGCTGCGGGCGGCAGTGCGGGGCTGCGGCCGGATCGAGCGGCGACGGGAGTGCGGGGCGGCGGCGGTGGTGGAATCGAGCGGCGGCGGTGCGGGGATGCGGCTGGTAATGCGGCCGGTGATGCGGGCGGGGCGGGGATGCGGCCGGTGATGCGGGCGGGGCGGGGATGCGGCCGGTGATGCGGGCAGGCGGCAGCGGTGCAGGGATGCGGCCGGTGATGCGGGCCGGGTGGTGGCGGTGCGGTGATGCAGGCGGGGCAGCGGCGACGGTGGAATCAAGTGGCAGCGGTGGAATTGAGCGGCTGCGGAAAAACACCCGATTCGCGGCGTGCGGCGATGGCCGGCGGTCGAAACTGGCGGTGGGGTGCCGGAGGGGTCGGGCGGGCGGCGACGACAGCGAATTTGGGCGAATTCGGCCGGCAGTGGAGTTGGGCGGGCGGCGGCTGTTCGCACGGAAGTGGAATGAATGACAGTTGGGCAGTTGGCGGGCGGTTGCGTTTTTACCTCTCCATATGGCGGAGATGCAAATTTGCACCGCGAGTTGTTGTAATTTACATCTCCGGAAGGCGAAGATGTATTTTTTTGCATCTACATCATCTGTTGGAGAAGGGTTTTGGGGCCTCGGAGATGCAAAAGTTAGTTATTTTTGCATCTACATCTTCTATTGGATATGCTCTTAGAGGCAAGCAATAATCAACAAAGTCTAGTTTCCCTGATCCCTGTTCTCTATCTCTAATCCCTGCTACCTTCTACTATTGCAGCGGCGACGATGCCGCACCGTCGACAACCCGTCGGCCCCCAAGCACCTCCAGGCCACGAAATAGCCCTTAGATCCAGAGGTTGTTCCAATGTGGTATCAGATTCCATGTCTGGCCCTGGGGACAACACCGAGCATGAGATCGTGCTTCCTGGCGCCAAAACATGGGCGCTGCATCATGAGCAACTCGCGGCCCTCTAGGAACAACTCTGTGATTTGTCAACTCGGATCCTGGGTCCTTTGCCTACCTCTGTTACTGAATCAATCACATCCTCTGGTGTAGCATCAGCTGTCTCCGCCAGCGCCTCACTTTCAGCCACTGCCGCCGTCAATCCGCCATCGCTAGTGCCTACCATGTCCCCTTAGCAAACACCCTACCAGCCCTACTCGCCATACTACTTTCCACCCCACCAGTACCCCTGTCCTACCCAATCCAGCACAACAAACCAATTATCTCTATCCCTCTAGACCCAGCAAAACAACAGCTTCCAAACTACCCGCCTCCATCATATAGCTTTGCCCACTTCGACCCATCATCATTCGTCCCAAACCAACACTTAATTGACATGCTTCACCCAGGTGCTTCGCCCCATGTACCAAAGTATGCCAAGCTGGAGTTTCTACTATTTGATGGCAAGGAAGACCCTTCTGCGAGCAATTTTTTGAAGGTTAGTGCACTCCAAATGCAAGTCAGGTTTGGCTGGCATCGTTCCATCTCACTGGTGATGCTCACCTATGGTATCACAAGTATGCCAAAGCAAAGGGCCGCCCATCTTGGGATCTCTTTAAGCAATTGTGTGCCAAGAAATTTGGACCACCTCCACACAGCAATAAGCTTGGGGTTGTAGCACGTTGTCCGTCCAATGGCAACGCCACTGACTACCAGGAATGGTTCACTCATTTGCTACACCTCGCGCCCCCTCAGTAAGTCGAGACTGAAGTGGAATTGTTCACCATGGGCCTGCCCGAGCCCTTGCGCACAGATGTGGAACTAGCTCATCCCGAGGACCTTGATGATGCCATCAGCCTTGCACTTGCATATGAACGTCGTGCATATCCGACTCAATCCTCCATAGCAACCACTCCTCGCTCGTCTCGTTCGTTCACACGACCATCTCTGCTGATTCCTGCCACCAAACAACAGCTTGGAGGACCAACTGTACTCGGGGTAACCATTGCAGCAGCCACCACGCAGGCCGGCCGCACCTTTCGTCGTCCCTCTCCCACAGAGATTGCAGAATGCCGAAAGCAAGGCCTCTGCTTTAATTGTGACGAACAGTTTGTGCGCGGTCACCGTTGCGCCAGTCTGTTTTCGATTGAGGTTGATACATCTTTCAATGATGATTTTGAGACACTGCCCAAGGAAGAGAACTGTGTGAAGGTGTCTATCCAAGCTATGACCGATCTGTGGAGCATCCAGGTGACCGACACCTTGCAGCTAGAGGTTCTGATTGGTAATTCACTCTTCACGGCGCTCCTGGATACAGGTTCGACCCGCAATTTCATCGATGAGAGCGCTCTGGCCCGCGCTGGTTTGACCCCATGTCCTTGTCCTTGCCTACGTGTGATGGTTGCTAATGGCAACCAAGTGGCCAGTGGTGGAGTTTGTCGTGGCCTTCCATTGCATATTGGGGAGCAACAACTTACAACAGACTGTTTTGCCATACCCCTTGGCAGCTTTGATATTGTTCTTGGTGTTAGCTGGTTGCGTAATTTGGGTCGTATCCTCTGGGACTTCGACAACATGACCGTGTCATTCCACTGGGAGGGCCAACCTGTGACTTGGACATATCGTGTCTTGTCACGATCGGCCGTTGACCGTGCTTTGGTTGCTCCCGAGCCTGAGGATTTGATGACTGAACTGCTCGCAGAATTTGACGACATCTTCACCAAGCCTTCCACCTTGCCACCTGCCCGTGCACATGATCACCGAATTCAACTGCAGACTGATGGGTCTCCGGTCGCTGTACGGCCCTACCGCTATCCACAACTGCAGAAGGACGAGATTGAGCGCCAGTGCACCGAAATGTTGCAGCAGGGCATTATTCGCATCAACGATTCAACTTTTTCCTCACCAGTTCTTGTTAGGAAGCAAGATGGCTCGTGGTCCTTTTGTGTTGACTATTGTGCTCTCAATGAGCAGACGATTAAGGGTAAGTTTCCAATTCCGATGGTGGATACACTTCTTGACAAGCTTCATGGCGCGCGCTTCTTCACCAAGCTCGATTTGCGTTCTGGTTATCACTAAGTGCGCATGTACCCAGATGACATCGCGAAGATAGCCTTTCACATGCATGATGCCCACTACGAGTTCCTAGTCATACCTTTTGGTCTGACCAATGCCCCGACAACTTTCCAGGCCATGATGAACGAGATCCTTCGGCCCTTCCTCCGCCGTTTTGTTCTCGTCTTCTTTGATGATATCTTGATTTGTAGCTCATCATGGTCAGAGCACCTCCGCCATCTTCATCTTGTGTTTCAAGTTAGGCAGCAGCATACTCTCTTTCTCAAATGGTCTAAGTGCACATTTGGGATTGCATCTGTGGCATACCTCGGCCATGTGATTTCTGCAGATGGTGTGGCCATGGATGTCAACAAGGTCCGTGCTGTGGCAGATTGGCCAAACCCACGGTCGGTGCGTGCGCTACGAGGTTTCCTTGGCTTTGCAGGTTATTACCGCAAGTTCATCAAGGACTTTGGTACCATCGCAGCCCCACTCACCAAACTACCGAAGGAGGGATTTCGCTGGTGTGCAGAAGCTCAGGCCGCATTTGGTTCGCTCAAGGCTGCCCTCATTACAATCCCAGTCCTTCAGATGCCTCGCTTCATCATCAAGTATGATGCTTCCGGCTCCGGCTTTGGCGCGGTTCTTCACTAGGGTGATGGTCCGTCAGCTTTCTACAGTCAGCCCATAGCACCGCATCATGCTAAGTTGGCAAACTATGATAGGGAAGCTAATCGGCCTAGTCCAAGTTGTGCGGCATTGGCGGCCATACTTGTGGGGACGTGCATTCACTGTCCGCACTGACCACTACAGTCTCAAGTTCATCTTAGACCAACGGCTTTCGACAATTCCACAACATCAATGGGTTGAGCAAGTTATTTGGCTACGACTTCACAGTGGAGTACCGTGGGCGCCTTAACACCATCGCCGATGCACTGTCTCGACATGACTCTGATGATAGCCTTGTCACAGTTTGTGCCATCTCATCACCGCAATTTGCTCTTTTTGAAGACTTGCGCAATGAGATTGTGACATCTACCGAGCTATTTGCTTTGCGTGACTGTATTATGTCTGGTGAGCTCGGTGACCCTTGGTCGTGTTGTGATGATCTGATCTTGCACTGTCGACATGTTTATGTGCTTCCATCATCGCCATTGGTAGCTTCTTTTACTGGAACAGGCCCATGCAGCTCATGATGGCATTCAGAAGATACTTTATCGCTTGCGTGAGACCTTCCCCATACCAGGTGACCGTGCATTGGTGCAAGAATTGGTACGTTCCTGCCAGATTTGTCAACGGAACAAGACTGAGACTCTTCATCCTGCTAGTCTCCTTCAGCCTCTGATAGTACCCGCGTCGATCTGGTCGGATATCTCAATGGATTTTATTGAGGCCCTTCCCTGTGTCCATGGCAAGACAGTGATCCTTTCTATTGTTGATTGCTTCTCCAAATATGCATACTTCATACCATGGGCACATCCGTACACTGCTATCCCGGTGGCACGCGCTTTCTTTGACGGTATTGTTCGGCTCCATGGGCTTCCACAGTCCATCGTAAGCGACCGTGACCCTGTCTTTACCAACAATTTCTGGCGTGACATCTTCCGCCTTTCCGGAGTTTGCTTGCATATGAGTTCAGTGTTTCGCCCTCAGTCCAAAGTTTGCTTGCATATGAGTTCAGTGTTTCACCCTCGGTCCGATGGTCAGATCAAGGTGGTGAACAAGGTGATGTCTATGTACCTTCAGTGCATGACAGGAGATCGACCTAAGCAGTGGCTGGACTGGCTTCCTTGGGCAGAATACTGCTACAACACATCATATCATTCTTCGCTTCGTGATACTCCTTTCAAGGTGGTCTATGGCCGTGACCCTCCTGCTCTACCAACTTATAACAGGGGCGAAGCCAAAGTTGAGTCGGTAGGGACAGCTTTGCAAGAACGTGATCAGTTTCTACAGGAGGTTCGTGAGCATCTACTTCAAGCCCAACAACGCGGCAAGAAGTATGATGATGACCATCATCAGGATCTGTCACTTGATGTTGGTGAGTGGGCATGGCTGCGCCTTCACCACAAGCAAGCTACTTCATTGACAGGCCATACACGTGGCAAGTTAGCTCAACGCTTTTATGGACCTTACAAGATTCTGGAGCCCGTTGGTTCTATTGCCTACAAGCTGGATCTTCCAGAAGGCTCTCGAGTACATGATGTCTTCCATGTGAGTCTTTTGAAGAAATTCCATGGCGTCGCTCCTAATGTGACACCACCATTGCCATTAATTCAGGATGGCCGCGTCATTCCGGAGCCTGCCAAAGTATTAAGCTCATGCATGCGCAGAGGAGTGAAGCATGTGCTTGTTCAATGGGTCGGTTCTTCAGAAATGGATGCCACTTGGGAGCCCCTTGCTGACTTCATCAAGCAGTATCCAGATTATCAGCTCGAGGAGGAGCTGCTTGTCGAGGGAGAGATGTTACGTGGGGAATTCATTATGGAAGGCGCAAGGCAGCAGGGGCAGGTTAGGCTGTGGCTAGACAAGGGCAGTTCGATGTCCTAGAAGGATGCATCTGTTTTGGTAGTCTCTAGATTCTATTAAGGTAGTATTTGAGTCAGATTCCTATTAGAGTCCGAAGTATGTCAAAGTAGTACTAGTCCATGTCCTATATAAAGGACCTACCCGTGTAAGCATAGACGCAAGCAATAATCAACAAAGTCTAGTTTCCCTAACCTTTGTTCTCTATCTCTAATCCCTGCTATCTTCTACTACTGCTGCGGCGACGGCGCCGCACCATCGACAACCCGTCGACCCCCAAGCACCTCCAGGCCACGGAATAGCCCTTAGATCCAGAGGCTGTTCCAGTTTCACTTGTACCAATCCTAAATAAGCCTCTTGTGGTTTTGTCGAACAACTTTGACTTACAATTATTTACAGTCCACCTACTACCTAGGGCTAGTTACACTTCATGATCTTGCTTTCCATCCCGACCTGCATCACTGGGCTTTTAGATTGGATTTTCTGGTGGTAGCACTTAATCCTCACATAATGCAAATTACTTAATCCTCACTCTGTATCAGTTAAGTAACTATGCTGTAGCATTCTTCAAGGTAAAACAAGCATTCAAATTCGCACTCTGGTTGTATTTTCTTAACTATGTTCTAGCAAAGGCATTCAAATTTGCACTCTGATTATATTTTCTTACCTATGCAGTAAGACTTGTTTTCAAGGTAACACAAGCATTGAAATTCGCACATGTTTATTCAGTACTGTCACGAAGTGGCTGCAGTGTTCATGCTTAGAAAATGCTATCACAACCAAATTGCTTAACCCTTTCAGTATCTAAGTTCCTGATATAATCATATATTCTTGTAGCAGACCCAGTTCTTACTAAGAAGTCATGCTACCTCCATGTACAGCTTGTGTGGTAGGTATCGCAGATCCTTCAGACTACCATGATTAAAATTCAAGAGTTGTACAACTACATACTGCCATACCTTTGGTCCAGCCAGGGGGTTCAGGATTCATCTCACCAATCGACTACTTGGATGCCCATGGTGAACCTCCTCCCTCCGCAGCCGCTGCCCCCTGCGCCTCACAGATCTACCCTTCGGGTTCAGCTCCTGCATCGGCGACAATGTTTGCTCGGCAACTGGTTTGGTCATCGGACAATCTAACGACTCCATCAGGACATCGCTGTGCTTAACAGCCTCGAACATGGTCAATCTTCTAGTGCAGACGAAAGAAATGGGAAATCGATAATAGCTCAGAAGCAAAACTCAAATGAGACCAGAGACAACTGCTCCACACGCTGCCCTGGAGCGCCTCGACATACATGCGTGCCCTGTCCCTGACGGAGTCTAGCTCGGCCACCGTCATCAGCGCCTGTCCGCAGCTGAGTATCGCCCACTCCTGCAGCTACCATAATACTGCCTAAAAATACACGTATATTTATACCATAATATTGCCTAAAGAAAAACAAAACCGAGACAAGGAGGGGAAATAATTTCAAAGCACATTACTAACATGACCCAACATGCAAAATAACCATCAATAATACTCTGTAGACATATTTTTAAGCCATACCAACACAGCTGGATATCATAATGCATCTTTAGACAAATTCACACGCAATGTATTATTTTTTTGGCCACATAGATCATCAATACCGGATCAGGCACGAGACACATCAAGCAGAAGCAAAATATACATATATGTAAGCATCAGCAGTACAGAAATTCAGAGAATGAAATAGGAGAGATGATTCTTGTGATGGATTACAATGTGACATAATGATTATTAACATACCTACAGAATGATTAATGGAGTTACTCCTGTTTCAGCTTGCTCAACAAGAAGGTTGCAAATGGCATCACACATTGCCTGAAAGACATTAATCAAGCACATCTCAGATGATACCCCAAATATCGTTCTTTGTTAAAGAAGATGCATAAATAATGGGATTGCCCTTACCAAAATTCAACATAGTAAGCTTGATGCAAATTACTGTATCATGAATAGGATATTTAAGACCAGAAAACAAAAGAGTTGCTGTTACATGCATATGCAAAAAACTAAGCTCCAAAATTTATATAGATGCTATTCTCTTGCTAAGCACTTAAATTTTTCTCCCGGAACAGAGATACTATTCTCTTGCTAAGCTCTTAAATTTATACACAGTTTTGATAGAAACATGTGATATGTCCCTTGCTTATTGCTGATACTGCAACTGCAGTTTATATGATTCTACTTTTGTGCTTCCATACACCTGTTATGAAGCATTCATCTTGACAAAAAATACAAAGGATGACATATGACTCTTCTACCAATTCTAGAACTTGTTCCTTTCTAAACCAAGCATCAATCAAAAAGTCATGTCAAATTTGAACCAAAACACAAATCAAACATCATACAGAGAGGGAGAGAGGTCAGAGGGGAGGGAAGGACTGGGAGCAGGTCACCTAAGGTAGATCACGAGCGCCAAAATCCTACATGAGGCAGCATGGTGCAGAACAAACTATCGGGAAATTCGTGGATGCCATATACTTAGAAATGATGCCTGAAATGGAAAGGTTGCCTCAAAAAAAATTCATCTAAAGCACTTTTAAATCTAAAACAATGGAATATAGATAGCAGGGAGATGAGAACGTATTCTTAAATTCATAAACCAGGAACACTAACTGGGCTTACACACGATGCTAACACTTGAAAACCCGATGATTATTTTCTGTAGAAAAATCACACAATGAAATGGTATCAATGCATCATATGGGGAAATTGCAAATCATAGGGTGGAAGTGGAGAAACCAATCACATACCTTGGCATTGACAAAATCCCAAAAGTTTGTAAGCATAGAGCACCAAAACCCAATCAACAACACAAGAGTCTAGAGTCCGCAATGTGTGCACCGCCTAGAGCTCGGGCCTCACTGCTTCATCCCTCCGCCGCTAGCCTAATGACCCTCCCTACTCCACCCCCGCCGTTAAGACCCTGTCGCCCAGGGAAAGGGGGCAAGCAATGGGGAGGTGAGGAAAACGAGAGGTACAAGAGTAGCCGGGATACGAGGTGTAGATGGACGACGACGGATGAGGGGTGGAGGAGGGACAGATGTGGTGGTTGTGATGGGAGGCTAGGGTTCAAATGGGGTTTGCATGTAGCAGCGGAGACGCCCACGACGAGCCGCACGACGCGTGGCGTGCGAGGACAAGGTTGCTCGCACCCACGAAGGGCTCACCCAGCCAATAAGGAGAAAGAATGAGCCCACCGGTCATAATACTGAAAACTAACCGTGCGGTGAAAACTAGCAGAACAAATCTAATGGCCGTGATGAACCAGTTGACCAAAAGCAACTCTATCGAATGGCCAACAAAGCTTCAATCTGGGGGAGCACCAGGAGGCCAAGTTGGCGAGCCTCATTATAGGTTAGAATGTTGATGACATGATCATGAATGGTGACAACCTTGAGTATATTGCCTTTGTGAAGGCACATCTTAGGGAGCAGTTTATTATGTCTGATCTTGGCCCTTTTCAATACTTTCTTAGGACAGAGGTCTCTTCTACCTCTGATGGATATATTTTTCTGATCGTGGTTGGGCTCTCCTTTTCTATATGTTGACGACATGATCATCGATGGCGACGACCCCAAGTATATTGCCTTTGTGAAGGTACGTCTTAGTGAGCAGTTTCTTATGTCTAACCTGGGCCCTCTTCTCGACTTTCTTGTGATAGAGGTCTACCTCTGATGGTTTTTTCATTTACCAAGAAAACTATACCCAGAATCTTGCTCGTGCTCTTACTGATGAGTGCATTGTTGAGACTCCCATGGAGCTCAATGCTCACCTTCATGCTACTGATGGTGACCCTTGTCTAATCCGACGCGTTATCGTCATCTTATTAGGAATCTTGTTTATCAAGATGTTACTCGTCCAAATATCTCCTATCCTGTCCATATTTTGAGTCAGTTTGTCTCGTGGTCCGCGTGTTGTGGATTCTTCTGATGAGCCATCTCCCTTGACTACTATGTTTTCTTTTATTGGCAAGGCACCGGCTCCAACTCAGCCTACTTATGGCTTCCGAGCTCGCCCGCTTCAGCCTATTGACCGCTATGGTCACTGCGCGGCTCTTCCCGGGACGACTTATCATGAGAGTTGTTGTTCATCCGGAATGGCTGCATGTGATGGCATTGAAGATTGATGCTCTTGCCCGCATCGGCACGTGGAACTCATTTCCGTCCTCGTGCTCGTTTCATCACTTGTAAGTGGGTCTACAAGGTTAAGACTGGTGATTCTCTTGAGCGTTACAAAGCTTGTCAAGTGGTTAGAACATGGTCATGACTACGATGAGACATTTGCTCCTATATGGCCCACATGATCACTCTTCGCACACTTCTCAATGTGGCTTCTATTCGTCGCTGGTCTGTCTCTCTTGATGTCAAGAATGCCTACATGTAGCCACCACCTGGTTTGTCATCTTCATCACTCTCTATATGGCTCTAAGCAAACCCCTTGTGTCTGGTTTGAGAGCTTCGCCTCAGTGGTGATTGCGGCTGGGTTTTTGGCAAGTGCTCGTGATCCTGCACTTTCGGTGAACCATTCAACTTGTGGTCGGAAACTTCTACAAGTCGATCATCACTGGCGACGACTCTAAGTACATTGCCTTTGTGAAGGCTCGTCATAGTGAATTTCTTATGTATGATCTTGGTCCTCTTCGCTACTTCCTTGAGATTGAGGTTTCTTCTACCTCTAATGGCTTCTTTATTTCCCGCACTTCTGTCCACCATTCAACTTGTGGTCGAACACTTCTACATGTCGATCATCACTGGCGATGAAGTACATTGCCTTTGTGAAGGCTCGTTAAAGTCAATTTCTTATGCATGATCTTGGTCCTCTTCGCTACTTCTTTGAGATCTTGCTCGTGTTGCTCTTACTGATGAGCGCACTATTGAGACTCCTATGAAGTCAACATCCACCTTTGTGTCCACCTCCGCTCCCTGCCTGTCTGGATGGGCATCTTTTACCTTGCTGCGGGTTGCTATAGGCCCTGTCTCAATCCCGCATCCCGTGTTCCCTTGTTGTGCGACACCATAACCGCATGCTCGAGCACAACCAATGGTGAGCATGGTGAGCAGGAGCTCGGACAGTCGACGCGTACCTGGATTATGCACGGGACGAGCCGAGGACAGGCGCTACCTAAAGCTGGGGCCAAGGGCGCACAGTAGGAGAACCTGGGTGCTTAATCAAGTGTGTCCCACAACCTGCAAGCAAGAGAAGAACACCAATCCGGATCGACAGGGTACAGAGAGTGCACATGCACCTGGGATGCTGGATCAAGTCTCTCTTTTGCCACCGCCGCCAGTCTCTGCCTCTGTTGCCTTGTCTACCAATTATTTTCAGCAGTGGCATCATCGCCTTGGGTCAATTGTGATCTCTCATCCTTAGTTTGACGTGGTCTTCTTGGATTCGTACCCGACGATGTCTCTAAACCGTCAAGGTTGTCAGCTTGGTAAACAGGTCCAATTACCTTGTACTCATAGCAAGACAGTGTCTCAGCCACCTTTCGACCTTCTTCACTCTGATGTCGGTGGTCCATCTCCCATTGTCTCCAAAGGAAGTCATCACTTGGATATATATACTTTATTTCTTGTCGTAGTGAGGTCTTATCTATAAGCGTTTTGTTGCCATGCTTCATACTCAATTCTATACGTCTATTCGTGTGTTCTGTGATGACTCTAGTGGAGAGTATATCTCCCAAGCTGTTGCATGGAATCCTTGTTGAATAGGGTACTCTTGCATTCGGTTCTCTTATCCATGTGCACATGCTCAGAATGGTGTGGCTGAGCACAAGCATCGTCACCTTCTTGAGACGGCTCGTCCGTCGATGATCACTGCCTCTCTTCCCTCGCACTTTTGGGCCGAGTCTGTCTCCACTTCCATCTATCTCCACTCCTGTTGGGCCCAAATCCATTCGTCGTACTGCTCCTGCTTCTCCAATGATTGCAGATCCAATGCCATCATGGGATTCTACAGCATCATCACCGGTGGCTTCCTTCTTGTCTCCATCACCTTAGTTTATCCCGATGATTCCAACATGTATTCCTCCATCTTTTCCTCACTTTTATACACATCGTCCGCATGTTGTGGATGTCTCTACTGACGCGCCATCTTATCGTAAGGTTGTTTATCCCGAATGGATGCATGTGATGGCATCGAAGATTGATGCTCTTGCCCGCATCGGCACGTAGAATCTCATTTCCCTCCTTGTGCTCGTCTCATCACTTGTAAGTGGGTCTACGAGGTTAAGACTGGTGATTCTCTTGAGCGTTACAAAGCTTGTCTAGTGGTGAGAACATGGTCATGACTACGATGAGACATTTGCTCCTATATGGCCCACATGACCACTCTTCGCACACTTCTCAATGTGGCTTCTATTCGTCAATGGTTTGTCTCTCTTGATGTCAAAAATGCCTACACGTAGCCACCACCTGGGTTCTCTTCCTGATGGCATGGTTTTTCATCTTCATCACTATCTATATGGACATAAGCAAACCCCTCGTGCCTAGTTTGAGTGCTTCCCCTCAGTTGTGATTGCGGCTGGTTTTTGGAGAGTGCTCATGACCCTGCACTTTCGGTCCACCATTCAACTTTTGGTCGAACACTTCTACATGCCGATCATCATTGGCAACGACTCAAGTACATTGCCTTTGTGAAGGCTCGTCATAGTGAATTTCTTATGTATGATCTTGGTCCTCTTCGCTACTTTCTTGAGCTTGAGGTTTCTTCTACCTCTAATGGCTTCTTTATTTCCTGCACTTTCGGTCCACCATTCAACTTGTGGTCGAACACTTCAACATGTCAATCATTACTGGCGATGATTGTAAGTACATTGCCTTTGTGAAGGCTCATCATAGTGAATTTCTTATTTCTTCGTCCTAGTTCTTCGTCCTCTTCGCTACTTCCATGAGATCTTCTTGCTCGTGCTGCTCATGCTGCTCTTACTAATGAGCGCACTATTGAGACTCCTATGAAGTCAACATCCACGTTTGTGTCAACCTCCGCTCCCTATCAGTCTGGATGAGCATCCTCTGCCTTGCTACGGGTTGCTATGGGCTCTGTCTCAATCCCACATCCCGTGTTCCCTTGTTGTGCGACACCATAACCGCACGCTCGAGCACCACCAATGGTGAGCAGGAGCTTGGACAGTCGACGCGTACCTGGATTATGCACGGGACGAGCCGAGGACAGGCGCTACCTAAAGCCGGGGCCAAGGGTGCACAGTAGGAGAACCTGGGGTGCTTAATCAAGTGCGTGTCCCACAACCCGAAAACAAGAGAAGAACACCAATCCGGATCCGCAAGATACGGAGAGTGCACAGGCACGTGGGATGCTGGATCAAGTCCCTCTGCTGCCACCACCGCCAGTCACTGCCTTTGTTGCCTTGTCTACCAATTATTTCGAGCAGTGGCATCATTGCCTTGGGTCACTTGTGATCTCTCATCCTTAATTTGGCATGGTCTTCTTGGATTCGTATCCGACGATGTCTCTAAACCGTCAAGGTTGTCGGCTTGGTAAACATGTCCAATTACCTTATACTCATAGGCAGACAGTGTCTCAGCCACCTTTCGACCTTGTTCACTCTGATGTCGGTGGTCCATGTCCCTTTGCCTCCAAAGGAGGTCATCACTGGTGACCTCTCTCGACACACCTCTTCTCGTAGTGAGGTCTTATCTATAAGTGTTTTGCTGCCATGGTTCATACTCAGTTCTATACGCATATTCCTGTGTTCTGTGATGTCTCTGGTGGAGAGTATATCTCCCAAGTTGTTGTGTGGAATCCTTGTTGAGCAGGGTACTTTTATTCGGTTCTCTTATCCAGGTGACATGCTCAGAATGGCATGGCTGAGCACAAGGATCGTCACCTTCTTGAGAAGACTCGTCTGTTGATGGCCACTGCCTCTCTTCCCTCGCACTTTTGGGCCGAGGTTGTCTCCACTTCCATCCATCACATCAACCTTCAGCAATCACTGCTCTGCAGGGTGGTGCTACTTTTGAGCATCTATTCGATCCTTTCATGATTATTCGGCGCTTCAATTGTTTGGTTGTGTTGCTATGTCCTCCTTGCCCCACGTGAACGCAACAAACTAACTGCTCAGTCCGTTGTGTGTGTCTTTTTAGGATACAGCGATGAGCATAAGGATATCACTGTTGGGATCATGTTGGTCTTCGGATGCCTATTTCTCAAAATATAATTTCTGATGAGTCTCGTCCCTACCAGCCTCGTCCATCTTCCTCAACATGTTCAGTGGAGTCTTTCCACAATTTTCCCAACACTACTATCATTCATGTTGAGCCCTTATCCATTCGTCGTACTACTCCTGCTTCTCCGATTATTGCAGATCCAACGCCATCATATCCAATGATTTCCTCACCTCGCTTATCACAGGATTCTACAGCATCATCACCGGTGACTTCCTTATCTCCATCACCTTAGTTTATCCCGATGATTCCAACTCATATTCTTACATCTTTTCCTCACTTTTATACACATTGTCCGCATGTTGTGGATGCGTCTACTGATGTGCCATCTTCCCCATCTCGGCCTACTTATGGCTTGCTTCCTCGTCTGCTTCCACCTGTTGACCGCCTTGGTCTTCCAAGCGCTGGCGCTATTGTTCTTGAGCCGACTTCTTATCGTGATGATGTTCATACCAAGTGGCACACTGCGATGGCAGAGGAGATTGCTGCTCTTGAGCGCTTCGGCAAGTGGGATATTGTTTCTCTTCCCCGTGTTCGTCCCATCACTTGGTGGGTCTAGACTCGCTCTGATGGTTCTCTTGAGCGTTACAAAGCTGTTATGACTCGCTCTGATGGTTCTCTTGGGCATTACAAAGCTCGTCTTGTGGCTCGTAGCTTTCAGCTGGAGCATGGTCCTGATTATGAGTCCTGATTACTATGAGGCTTTTTGCTCGTGCAAACCATATAACCACTGCTCGCACACTTCCCTTGTGGCCTCTGTTGGCCACGGGTCTATCTTGGCTTGATGTTAAGAATGCCTTTTTTAATGGTGAACTACATGAGGAGGATTACATGCAACCACCACTTGGGTATTATGCTCCTGACGACATGCTTCGTTGTCTTCATCGCTCTCTCTATGGCTTTAAGCAAGCCCCTCGAGCCTAGTTTGAGTGTTTTGCCTCTAGGGTGATTGCCGCTGGTTTTCAGCGAGTGCTCATGATCCTACGTTGTTTGTCCACCTTTCTGCTCTTGGTACGAGTCTTCTATATGTTGATGATATGATCATCGGCGGCAAAGACCCCGAGTATATTGCCTTTGTGACAGCACATTTTAGTAAGGAGTTTCCTATGTCTGATCTTGGCCCTGCTACTTTCTTGGGTTTCAGGTCTCTTCTTGCTCAAAATTAATAATGCATGATCTTCTTGCCCTTGTTGCTCTTACTGATGAGCGCGCGCACTGTTGAGACTCTCATGGAGCTCAATGTTCACCTCGGTGCTACTAATGGTGACCCTTTGTCTGATTTAACGCTTTATCGTCATCTTGTTGGGAGTCTTGTCTATCTGGCTGCCACTCGCCCAGAAGAAGAAACAGACTACAGTGCCCCCGTTCTAGTGCACCTCCTACAACGTCATCGTTGCCAGGATTGTGGCAAACTCGCTAGAGTTGATGCCTCTCACACGATGTTGCGAGAGCCTTCAGCTTATCAAGTGGCATGAACGGCCTAAGGGGACATGCCGCCAAGGCTGCTAGCATTCCCTGTCTTGAATCGTGAAGTGTTTGGGAGTGAGACTAGGAGAAATACGGAAAAGGAGACGGTGACTAGTGTATTAGGGGAATGAGGCCTAAACAGAAGTGCCGAGATAAGTTATAGGCCCGCTGCTAGAATGGTAGGTGTATTCTTCTCCAAAGTGGGCCACACCTTTGATGCAAAACATGACTGAGTGGGATATAGTCATATATCAAACCCAAATGATAATCTTGTCTTTCAGGCAAACTCTAACCCCTTCTTGCAAATAATAATTTGACCCAAACACTAAAAATAGCTTTGACCCAGACACATGGATATACTTTATTTCTTCTCGTAGTGAGGTCTTATCTATAAGCGTTTTGCTGTCACGGTTCATATTCTGTTCTCTACGCCTATTCGTGTGTTCTTTGATGACTTTGGTGGAGAGTATATCTCCCAAGTTGTTGCATATCCTTGATGAGCAAGATACTCTTGCATTTGGTTCTCTTATCCAGGTGCACATGCTCAGAATGGCATGGTTGAGCGTAAGCATCATCACCTTCTTAAGACAGCTCGTCCGTTGATGGCCACTACCTCTCTTCCCTTGCACTTTTGGGCCGAGGCTGTCTCCACTTCCATCTATTTCATCAACCTTCAGCAATCCACTGCTCTGAAGGGTGGCGCTACTTTTGAGCATCTATTCGATCGTTTCCTGATTATTCGGCGCTTCAATTATTTGGTTGTGTTTTGCTATGTCTTTCTTGCTCCCACGTGAACGCACCAAACTAACTGCTCAGTCCATTGCGTGTGTCTTCTTAGGATACAACGATGAGCATAAGGGATATCGCTATTGGGATCATGTTGGTCTTCGGATACCTATTTCTCAGGGGATAACTTTTGATGAGTCTCGTCCCTACTATCCGCGTCCATCTTCCTCGACCATTTCAGTGGAGTATATCTCTTTCCACAATTTTCCCGACACTCCTACCAGTCCTATTGAGCCATTATGCATTTGATGTACTACTCTTGCTTCCCTGATTATTGTAGAACCAACGCCATCATCTCCTATGATTTCCTCACCTCGCTTATCACATGATTCTACACCTTGTTGCTTCCTTGCCTCTCCATCACCTGAGTTTATTCCGATCATTCTTGCTCATATTCTTTCATCTTTTTTCCTAACTTATGTCTTATATACACGTCATCTGCGTGTTGTGGATGCGTCTACTGATGTGCCATGTTCCCCGTCTCCGCCTACTTATGGCTTGCGTCTTCTAACGCTTTGGCCTGTTAACCACCTTGGTCTTCCAAGTGTTGGCGCTGTTGTTCTTGAGCCGACTTCTTATAGTGATGTTGTTCATACCAGATGGCATATTGCGATGGCAGAGGAGACTGCTGCTCTTGAGCGCATCGGCACGTGGGGTATTGTTTTTGCTCCTCCTCGTGTTCGTCCCATCACTTGGTGGGTCTACAAGGTTAAGACTCACTCTGATGGTTCTCTTGAGCCTTACAAAGTTCGTCTTGTGGCTCGTGGCTTTCAGAAAGAGCATGGTCGTGATTACAATGAGATTTTTTTCTCTCGCAAACCGTCTGACCATTGTTGCACACTTCTTATTGTGGCCTCTATTCGCCACTAGTCTATGTCTTGGCTTGATGTTAAGAATGCCTCCATTGGTCTGTGTATCGGCTTGTTATTAAGAAAGCCTTTCTTAATGGTGAGCTGCATGAGGAGGTTTACATGCAGCAACCACCTGGGTATTCTGCTCCTGACGACATGCTTTGTCATCTTCATCCCTCTCCCTATAGCTTTAAGCAAGCCCCTCGCGCCTGGTTTGAGCATTTTGCCTCTATGGTGGCTGCCGCTGGTTTCAAACAAGTGCTCATGATCCTACGTTGTTTGTCAACTTTTCTGCTCTTGGTAGGACTCTTCTTCTATATGTTGATGACATGATCATCACCGGGCGAAGACCGTGAGTATATTACCTTTGTGAAGGCACGTCTTAGTTAGCAATTTCTGATGTCTTATCTTGGCCCTCCTCGCTAAATTCTTGGGATTGAGGTCCCTTCTTGCTCAAAAATAATCCATGATCTTCTTACTCGTGCTGCTCTTACTGATGAGCGCACTCTTGAGACTCCCATGGAGCTTGATGTTCACCTCCCTGCTAATGATGTTGACCCGTTGTCTGATCCAACGCTTTATCGACATTTTGTTGGAAGCCTTGTCTATATGCCTGTCACTCGCCCGGAAGAAGAAACAGACTACAATGCCCCCGTTCGAGTGCACCACCTCCCGCAGTGTCGTTGTGCCACTTTGCTACTCTACCCTCCACTATATACTCAACGGCATTGTCGTCGTGGCTAGGATGGTGGCAAACTCGCTAGCGCCGATGCCTTTCACATGAGCCTTCATCCTCTCAAGTGGCATGAACGACCGAAGGGGACAATGCCATGGTTGTTGGCATTCCCTCTGTCGGATCATGAAGTGTTTGGGAGTGAGACTAAGAGAAATACGGGAAAGGAGACGATGACTAGTGTATTCGGGGAATGGGTAATTACATGAAGTGCTTATAATGCATGAGATGGACATGGACCATGTCACTCCGTTATCAAACCAAGCAAGAAAATAAGGAATGGAGTTGCAATAGGAGTAAATGGCCCGAGGTTAAGCCTTTAAAGCTTCTAGGAGACTGTAAACAGTATTTGTGTTAATGTTGCATACCTCCTCAACATGAAGAGGTTTGGATCATGAACTGCATCTATTTTCTCAGTTGGCTGGTACACCTGAAAAATAAGGCAATGACTGATAATGCATACAAAGGTCAACCGGATTATTGTGAAGTATGTGCATCATCTTAATGAAAACTGGATTCATAAAGAGAGACAGAACTTTGAAGAAGTTTAATGAAATCACGAACCATGATAAGATAATTTGTACTTTCCTTGCAGATAGCCAAAACCACATATTTTACAGATGGATATCCATGGTTACAATTAATATTTAATTCATTTTTATTACACGGACTGCAAAAGAAGTGGGGTTTGTAGCCCCATCATGGGGTAGTACCACCCAGGCAAGGACTAGTGCACTGCCTTCCTAATTCCTGCCAACATACTGCCATCAGCAGTCCCATTGCATTCGTTTATAAGGGTGTACCATATTCCAGCCATTGCAACCTACTAAACTAAAGACATGCATCATGGTACAAGTTGACTTCCGTGATAATACAATCTACTGTTTCCGAACCAAGATTTCAATAGTAAAAATCTATTCTAGAGGAATTACAACTTCCATGGCACAACAGAGATAACAAGTACCTTCGATATCTTGTTATTGTTGACCTGAAATAGCTAAGTCCAGCATCACTTTGTGATAGCTCAACCTAAGAAAAGGAAAAATTGAAAAATTCAAGATCAAATTGGCAGAACATAAAAAACCCTTTCAGAAAAATAAAAAAACCCTAACAGTATTTACAGTGAATTCAACTTTGATTTTAAGTTGCCAATCAAATCAGAAAACGTACTGCCTTTTGGCAATCATATAACGTGAAACAGCGCCTGATAAACAAAGGTTATTGCAGGACATGTTTATAGACACATAAAAGCGGCTGCAAGCACAAAATTTGGTGCAAACAACCTCATTGTGTGTAGCTTGGTGAAAAGCAACTCAATGTTATCGGACCTTGCAGTTCTGCAAAGGAATGTCAGTGTCTCATAATAAAAAATGTCAGACATCTGCAAGTAAAAAGGAAGCTCAAGATGATCAATACTCCCATGCAATGTAGTAGTAAATAAATAGGAAAACATTAAAAAAAAAAGGTGCCTGACCTGGTTGCTGTAAATGCGGGATGTGCTTTGTAAGGCGAAGTTTTGAAGGATCATCCATACCAAGATGCTGTGCAACTTTCTCAACAACATATATGTGGAACGTTTTGATCTACAAGTATGAAAGTAAAATCAGTTATCAGTACTTTTTTATGTGAGAAGTCAATGTGTTAAATGAAGGTTCAGAGATTCCTGACACATACAGTTCTAGAGAGTTATCAAGCAAACTGAAATGCACAACCTATAGATAGCAGCAATCATTTTTTTCTCAGTAAAAAAAACATTATACAACAACTGTAATGAGCTTTTGAAAATAAGTAAAATAAAACAGCCTGGTGTATATATGACAATCACTATTGAAGGAACATCAAACACCAGACTAGCACACAACTACAAGTGGCACACAAATTAAGAGATCACACAGAATTAAGAATCGCCTATCTTCCCTGAATCAACTAGATTAAAAACGTAATGTTCCACTCGTCTGCTCTACTACTACGAATCATAGTAAGGGCCCGTTCAGAAGCAGTCCACGAGCTAGCTTCCGAAAATCGCTCCAAGAAGCCGCACCGAACGGCTCCACTTCGAGAATCTGGCTCCGCGGAGACGAGGATTCGGCAGTGCAAAAATGAGCATGTCAGTCTCAACTGGAGCTGGATTTCCAACATACAACTTCCTTGCCCCACCTGAAGCTGCTACACTAGCTTGGTAAAACAAAAAGTCTTCCATTTTGTGACAAGAAACTTATTCTACAGTATCACCCTGCACAGAAAAGCAGAGTCTGTTTTGCAATATGGGGAGCATGTCGGTCTCAATTGGAGCTGGATTTCCAACATACAACTTCCTTGCCCCACCTGAAGCTGCTACACTACACTTGAAGAAGCGCCACCGGTTGACCAAGAAGCAAGATTTAAGTCGGATTGGGCGGTCCAGATTGCATACCTATTGGTTCAGATGCGTTCAGGCGGCGCCGGCGGCTTTGGGGCTTATCGCTGAGCTGGCTCCGGTGATCCTTGCTCCTCGGGAAGGCGTCCAGGAGACTTGCCTTGAGTCGGCGGTTCCGTTTCTTTCCTGGGAGACGTCGGTGGTGTTCTCTGGCGTCGGTTGGGCTCTGTCGGAGCTTTAGCGGCGCCAGGGAGTACTCGAACTCGAATTCGGGAGGCTCGGCTTGACTCGGCAGTTCCGTTGCTCTCCTCGGAGACGGCGGTGGTGGTCTCTGGCGTCGACTGGAGCTGTGGCGGCGGCGGCGGCGGCACCGCAAGAAATTGGAGCTCGGATTCGAGTGGTTTCGAGGACTGCGAACTCGGGTCGAGGTGCGGTGGAGCGCCTCCATTCATGCAGGGATCGAGAGGCCGCGCGGGGCTACACGGCGAGGCGGTGCTCGGGCCGGACTCCGCCATGGAGGTGGACACCGGCTCGGGGTCGGGGATGACACGCCGGTCCGGGCGTCAGCGGGAGAGGGGGTATGGTTCAATGACGGGTGGGATCAAGGGCTGGCGTCATTGCTGACGTGCGCGCTTGGGGACGGGCTCGGTCTTCCTGGCCAGGGCCTGCTGGGTTGCAACTGCGCGCGCAGCGCTCTTCACACCAGGCTCAAACCTAGCGAGCAGCCCAGTACATTCAGCCCACTGACGGCCCACGACCCCACCCTTATCACCTCATCCTCTTTCCCCTGCGCAGAGTGTCTGCTGCCGTTGCTGGCTTGCTGCTGCTGCGTTTCTCCGAGCGACAGAAATGGCGTTCACGCTGGTGGGAGCCTTCAAGGGCCTGTCCCTCGCGTCCTCCTCCTCCTTCCTCCGCGGCGACCGCGCCGCGCTCCCCGGCAGCGCCACCGGGGGCGTGGGCGTGGCGACGCTGCCGGCGCGCGGGCTGACCATCCAGATGGCGCACAAGAAGGGGGCCGGGAGCACCAAGAACGGCAGGGACTCCAAGGGCCAGCGCCTCGGGGTCAAGATTTACGGCGACCAGCTCGCCAAGCCCGGCGCCATCATCATCCGCCAGCGCGGCACCAAGGTCTCCCTCTCTGCTCCTGTCTGTCTGTACGGCCTGTCTATTCTCCCTCCCGCTTGCTCCTGTCAGTGAGTAATAAGGCGTTTCTGTATGGCGAGCAATGGTGAATTGCGGTGAAATGCTAGTGTATACAAAACTAAAAACTAAATGCCGTGCTGTACTTCAGACCACGAAATCGATTTTAAATAGGAGGAGGGGATTTGTGGAGATTGGATTGGGGTGACAAGAGTGTGTGTTCTAAAGGTCAGGGAATGACAGGGCTTAGATTGGGTACGTTTGTTTGTGTCCTGCTGCCTCTGGCACTGTCCACATTTTCAGTTCTGTCTGTCAGACCGCGCTGAAATCAGAGACTATGAAGTGGAGTACTTATTTAGAGTCCAATGTTGGGTTCCTGCTTTAGCTGTATATATACTACTTGAAGCTCCATCCATTCATTTTAAAAAGAAATGGCATCTGTGATCTGTGGTCACTGGTCAGCCGATCATTTTGCAGGTAGCAGGTTAGAAGCTGCTATATTCATGTTCACTTGGTTGAATGCTTGCTTCATACATGTGAATGGCATGACTATTCATTCTTTAAATAAAAACATGACAATGACCATGTTATAAATATCGTCTTAGAGGAAGGATCATTTTTATGGCTACGTCAATTGTTTCATGGCTGCATGTAGTACAAGCTTAGAAGCATGGTGGCCTCTAGTCACGCTCTTTCAGAAGCCGTGGGTACTGATAAATACAAGACTACAGGTCTAAATTCTGCAATGGCAGCGAATACAACCTCCGTCCCAAATTACTTGTCTTAGATTTGTCTAGATACGGTGATGTTATCTGTTTCCAGTGATGTTCGGCTTGCAAATGCAATTTTCTTCCCAACTCTTTGTGCTATTTTCCTGAACTGTGAGTTTAACATGACTTTTGGTCTTTTGACACCATGCATTATTCTGGATTTATGCATGTTATGGGTGATAGAGGATTTCTGTCACTTGTACATTTTTATAAAGTATGTTGGTGTATGAAAAGTGCGCATTTTGTAAGTCACTGACAAAATGTGTCTTTATGTTTTGTGTCTTCTTAATTACATGTATGTTGAACATTTCAGGTCTATCCTGGAAATAATGTTGGAATGGGCAAGGATCACACCCTCTTTTCCTTGATTGATGGACTTGTCAAGTTTGAGAAATATGGACCAGACAGGAAAAAGGTCAGGGTCACTAGTTTTACTGGATCTAATTGGTTTCTGGGGGATACCAGATATCTGAATATCCAGTTGTTTCTTTTACAGGTAAGCGTCTACCCATATGAGAAACAGCCTGAGAACCCAAACAGTTACAGAGCAAGGAAGAGAGAGAACTTCCGCTTGCAGCGCGAACGCTTGAAAGCCAGAGCAGAGGGAACTTATGAACCAGAATTGGTGTTGGCAGCTGCAGATGCAAGTGTTGAGGTCAATGCAGACTGCTGATAGGTTTACTGTAATGTACTTCTCTTTTTACACAATACATGCTTGACAAATCTTTCTCGAATGTAAATCATCAACTGCAAGATGAATGCAAGTCCAGCACTCCAGCTTCATTTTTAATTTTAGCTGTGTCCTGTCTATGTTGTGTGTTTTCGGGATATTACACTTCCGTGACCAGGTAGGCCAACTTCCCACAAACTCCACGTAATATTGTGATGGTGCCAATGCATCGCAACAATCATTACTGGGGCGTGTTATGTGGTTCAGGTCGTATTAGGAGCGACTTTCCAGAGGCTCTCTTTGCAGAAAAGTTTCTTTTGGTGTGTAGGGATGTAAACGGTTTTAGGCTAGTTGGTGCATGCAAGACAACCAGGTTCCCTGCATTTATCTGTATCTATTATCACTACTCTGGAGACAACATAAATTTCTGCTAAAGTAAATTAATTTGTAAATATTTACTTACTTAGAGATGGTACATTAGATTTGGCGAATGCAAAAAGGCAAAAAAATGTAGCACATACTAATTCTGCTTGACCACCTGGAGAGGGGGGGGGGGGCAAATACGCCTCAGTATTAGAGACAAAACAAGGAAGTTTAGGTTCTGTTTTATGGAACCTTATGGATTAGGTGCTGATTATCTATCCAACAAAGAAATATAGTAAGGAGCATTTGTATAATGTTTTGGCCCCTCTTTTGTGTCTCATAGGGCAGCAAATACGCCATACGCCTAATTATTAGAGAGAAAACAAGGATGTTTAGGTTTTGTTTTATGGAACCTTATGGATTAGGTGCTGATTATCTGTCCAACAAAGAAATATAGAAGGGGCATTTCTATAGTGCCATGGCCCCTCTTTGTGTCTCATGGTTTAGTCTATCAGCCGTCTCACTTTTGCTGAGGCAAAGCATGGAGGAGCATGATTGGGCTCAGGTGGGCTTTTTGTCAAATAAAATTGGCCTACTAAAGGGTAGATGGGACCCTTTTCTTGCCCTCTCGACTCTAAGGCCACAAGTCTTCATCAAAGAAACACAATACAAAGAAAAGGAAAGGGCAATGGAATCAAGAAGCATGATCTTTGTTTGCTCTCTCTTCTCTGTGCCATCCTATAACCCAGGAGCTAGCAGCAATGGTGAATGGTGGTGCCAAGGCAAGCATTATTGAGAGCCCACCATGTTATTCGACAAGCTTTGTGCAAGTTGGATGATGGAGAGGGGCACAAAGTATGTCAATTACTGGATCTTTTTTCTCTTTCAATGTCCCCATATGCTCCTCGCGTGTGGAATCTTGGAAAGGAATCGGTATTGGCATTGCATGGTGCCAATAAGTCTAAAATCATGTGTCGTGGTCTCTTTTGACACCCAAAGATTACCATGCTGACAGGGCCTATTAACACAGTATTGGGAGCCATCTGACCCATTTTAAGTCACAGTTTGTTTTCCCAGTTACATATGCCGATGATAATGATGCAACTTGCAGAATAAAATACTGCTTCATTACCCTCACCCTTGGCATCAAAGTTCACTAAAGTAATGCAAGAATATGATCTGTCGCCATACATTGGGTCAATAACCTTAGGAGACCAATAACTTCAGATGAGTTAAGCATGTGCAGTGTCTGAAATGGCTGTACTGCAGATTCACTGAGCACTTGGTGCCATCTCTTTATCTCTTGTCACATTTCTAGGACCTTTCAAATGTTCTTTTCATGATGGTTGATTTCTAAAATGCATATCCATCGGTGATTTTGCGTGATCTACTTTGTTGAGTGGAATATTACTGAGATCTAACGTATTATCCATATATTTTTTCTCACAAATGTCAGAATTGGCCTGGCAAGTTTGAGTTTTTCTACTATGATTCTGTAAACCAAATTCATGAAAATGGTTGTTTGTTCATGGTGTAGAAGACAGTGTTAACCTGTTAGATGCAGCTTTATTGAATTAATTTCAGTCATTTCTTGCTGACAGTAATACGTAGTGGGCATAAAAACTAAAACCCATACATATTTTTTTGCAAGAATCCCATTTGCATAATTCCATTTGTTTGCTGTATAGAGCTGCTTAACACTGGATTTTTAGTGTAAAACTACAAATAAGGAATGAGATGAAGAATTCCTTGATGTGACCCTGTCTATTTTCTTGAAACTACATAAGTCCCCCTAGATAATGTATATAACAAAGTGTAGATACGGACTTGCAGCCTTGCACCAATAGCTAAAGCACTTGAAGAATCATCTGTTAGGTGCAGATCCTGCGTACGAAGCTCGTGAGATCTCAAGGATCTTCTAATTTGGGAATGGAACTTCTCTGCATTGCTGAAAGAGCCTTGTTCGTCTAAAGAGAGCGGGCAAAGCTAATTATCAAGAAAGCACTTCCAACCTTCACCCCATGAATGGACTTCAAGAGAGAACTTTGTGTTCCAGGGTAGGAGAGCAGCAATGGAATCATCCAGCCATCACCCATGCAGCCATGCTTACCTCAAGTTCTTCCTTTTCACACAGACTCCACACTCCACACCACATAATAGTAAAGCTGAGATGGATCCACCAACTGCTAATAATAATCTTTTGTCAAGCATTGGGCTCCTTTTATCTGCTCAATTATGAGCCTAAAGCGCATTTTGCTGGTGTGGAGGCCATAATTCCAGAACCATTCCTGTCTTGCAATGCATGCCATATTGCCATGACAGGCAAAGTGCAGGGACAAAGAAACACCTTTGTGGTGCCTACTTGGTGGCTTGCCCAATGCCCAAGAGTCAAGACTGATCAGTTACACACTGGCACACTTGGACTCAATTAACAGGCACTTCACCAGTCTTGTTAAAGAGAGAAGCTGGGTCCTTGGGAAGGAGATAATGGGCACTACTGCTCTGCACTAGTGTTTGTTGGACTGGACTGAAGTGAGCCTAACCCAGTCTTTCCTTAGCCATCAAGTCTTCGGTTATTTGCAACTTGCAGACTGCTTTGGTATAAGACGACAAGTTTGTGTTGGATGTTCCGTGTTCGAACGGTTTGCTGATGCAATGGTTGTAGACAGAAAACATCATTTCTATGAAATTAGGAGAGTATACGGTTCTCAGTCCTCACCTCCTCAGTTTCCCTTTGATTTGATATAGAAACACAAGATCTCAGGATCTAACTTGAACTCCTTGTGTTGCATTAGTTTACTAAAGGAAAATATGGAACATGGTTACTAAAAGGCTATATAGTTCAGATGGTCCTAGTGCAAACATATTCTGGTAGAAACTTTTTAGCATGGTAGACTGTTGTGTATTAATCTTGGCTTCTTGTTTAACCGATCTTTTGTTTCTTTAGGCCACCAGTTAATTGAAAGACATTGCCCTTTTATCACATGATGATCCCTTTCGGTCAGAGTTTACTACGCAACTTGGTACTATTTCTGCGACTCGGTAGGATCGTCTGCTTTCATAGCAAATTCACTAAAGTTTCTAATTACCAACTTGCTGGGTTTGAGTTCCAGACTGGAAGTACAGTTGAGCACTTGGTCATGGCAACTTGACCTCCTGACACAAGGACCTCTTCTAGAGAATCCATACCCAAACCAACAACTTCATGTGCACTTGCAGCAACTGTACCACCAGGGTCTAGTTTCTAGAATGCATACCACATGAGCAGAAAGGTTCAGCAACTCTTGCCACTATTGGATCTGAAGGTGAATCATCCATCCTCTACCATGAGTCCATAACTGCCAGAGAGGTCATACTTGCCAACTATTGGTCCATGACATAGCTGTGGCCTGTGAAGCTTATCCATGTCCATTTAATCCTACATGTTTTGCCACAACTTGTTACTGTAGATCATCTGCAGTGAGCTAGATCACAACTTGAATCCAGGGCGTTTTGGAGGCATCCAAGTTGTATAAATCCAGGTCACCAAAAGTCCAAGGATCAGGATCATGAGGGCAGAGGGGCCCAAAGCAGAGCAAGGGAGGGAAAGGAAAAGAGAGGGAAGGGAAGGCAGACAGCCACCATATATCTTTTCTGACAAAGAAATGCCCCCACCCACAACACACCAATTTCATTCATTTGTTTATGAAATCTCAAAGTGCAAAAGCACCATGCATCTCTACCACCAGTAGGATAAAGATCTGTGTCCCTGCATGGTTGGTTGGCCCCTCTCTTCTGCCTTTCCATGGCCAGCCTCCCTCTCAAGCCACATATAAAACCCTCCACCACCCTGCCTCCCCCTCAGGCCTCCACACCAGCTTCTTGAGCCCCCTCAGGCCTCTTGTGCATACATTTTCCATTGCAGGAGCTTGACTGCTGTCCAAAGAAATGGACCCCATCAGCATAGAGAAGATCAGGGCCATGAGGAAGTACAGGAGGAACAGGAAGCAGCAGCAGCTGCTGCTGCTCCCTGCCCTCGCACCGTACCTGGTGGCCACCTGTGCCGTCCTCTGCCTGCTGCTCACCAGCCCTGCCTGGTTCCCCGGGGTGTGCTCGCTCCTCGTCTCCTTCCTCCTCACCACCCTCCCTGACCTGGCCATCGCCTTCCTGCTCAGCCCCAAGTGCCTCTTCGTCGTCGGCAACCTCATCGTCGCCTTCCTCATCGCCCAGTCTAGGCTAGCTCCGAAGAGCCAGCCCGCTTCCGTTGTGGATGTCAACGACGTCCACGAGGAGTACGTGAAGAGGAGCGTCGCGCCGATGACCGCTAAGGCGACAGCTACCACGGTGGTGTTCACCGATCATGGCGCCTCGGTAGAAGGAGTTTGGGAGGGAGAGAAGGAGAAGGAGGAGGAGGAGGTGGTGGAGCAGGGAGAGGAGGAGCTGGAGAAGAGGGTGGACGACTTCATCGCTAGGGTGAAGAGGCAGAGGAAGCTCGAAGGCAAGAGCTTCTTCGACACCGATCGATAGGCGACCATGCACGATCAACCTTGCTTAACCTCCTTGGAGCTGGAAGATGCAACATGCAAGAGAAGATTACGTCCGAATTAAGGATATGTAATGCTTTGTGCTACCATGCTTGCTTAATTATGTCTTGTTATTAATTAGGGTCAGAGGTAAGAGGAAGAAGAAGAGGAGAAAGAAGAACCGGTTCCAGTGTCTTCTCTTCTCACGTTGTAGCTGGTTAATTCTGGGTTGTAAGAATGCCCCGGGGATTAGGCAGAGAGGAGGAGAGACAAGGAATGTGTGTGTGATCTTTGGAAAAGTTGAGGAAAAAAGAAGTGATGCCTGTTGTCTTTCAGTTATCTTGCTTTGTGTCTAGCTGGTGGCATGATGCCATGGTTATTGTAGTGCTTAGAGAATCTGATGGTCACAAAGCTGCCGGGATGACACGGGACGCAAAAGCTCAGTGCATGTATGAAGTGATCAAGTGTAAACTAGAGGTTGACACATGCATGAATGTACTTTCAGATCAGCTGCGAAATCGTCCGGTGACCGGTCGCCCTTTCGCAGTAAATAATCAGGAAAATTAGTGATGGAAATAATGGTTCTATTGTCCTACCAGCAAGAATTAAAAGTAAAGTCATGGTTTCATACTTCCATTGATAATATTAGTAGTCACATTATCCTGCCAGCAAGAAGTAAAGGAGGAGACATAAATAAATGGCGCAGTTGTTGATCCAAAGATTTTTTTTCTCTTTCTTTACTGATAAAATAAGAAGATCACACGCAATGCTGATTGTTCAGCCATCATAATAATAATAGCTATGTTATCCTGCCAGCAAGAACTAAAAGAAGAGGAGACATGAAAAGATGACGCAGGTGTTGATCCAAAGGCTTTCTCTCTTTTCATTTCAAAAATGTCAACAGTAAAATAATAAGATCACACGCAATGCTGAATGTGCAGGCATCATAATGGTGGCAAAAAAGACTACCGACTGCCTGCATATCAGCATATCTGCATATACACATGCAGCTTTTTCTTGAAATTTATCAATGGCGCATTGGCGCACACACGCAAGATCGAAAGATGCAGTGGGTTTTGAGTTAAATAAATACGGAGGGTACTACTCTGAGTGGTGGTTTATCACAAGTGATGGGAACCCAGCCACTTGTAGATGCTGCCGGGGGGCGCTTTTCCGGCTGCTGATTCGGACAGGCGATAGTACTGCACAATATATCGAAAGTGATGTTCTAATCCCGAGCTCACATGAGCTCGGGTGAACAGTAAAACAGAAAAAGTTCAAAAAATTTGAGATCTATTTTGTGTGAAACTTTGACCAATGTTTTCATATCTTGTAAAATTTAATCACCAGATGACATTCGTGTAAAATGTGAAACCTGGCAGTTCGTTCTTGCGAAGATCTGTGTCCCTGCATGGTTGGTTGGCCCCTCTCCTCTGCCTTTCCATGGCCAGCCTCCCCCCTCATTGCGGCCATAGCTTCTTGAGCCTCATCAGGTCTCTTGGGTGTTGTCCATTGCAAGAGCTTGACTACTCAACTGCAGTCCAAGAAATGGACCCCATCAGCATAGAGAAGATCAGGGCCATGAGGAAGTACAGGAGGAACAGGAAGCAGCAGCAGTTGCTCCCTGCCCTCGCACCGTACCTGGTGGCCACCTGTGGCGTCCTCTGCCAGCTGCTCACCAGCCCTGCCTGGTTTTTTTGAGCACCTGCACCCGCCCTGCTGTCCTGATCCTCCAATGTGCTTTAAGATCTATGCCACACAACTAACTTTCTACATGAAATTTTCTTTTTTTTTTCTCTTGCATATAGAACATGTCTTGAAGTCAAACATTTGCAGTACGATAAAGCTTTTTAACTAGAATCTAGGATAGATCTTTCAGAATGTTTGGTCTGACATAAATACTAAAAATATTTTTTATTTAATCAAACAAAACTTATTTTATACTTCCTCCATCCAAAATAAGTGTCTTAACTTTAGTACTAACTTTGTACTAAAGCTAATACAAAGTTAAGACACTTATTTTGGGACGGAGGGAGTATATTTATGTTTGACTAAAAAATCTAAAAAATTTATCCTAGATTCTAGTTAGAAAGCTTTGTTGTTCTACAAAGGTTTGAACTTCAAGACATGTTCTATATGAGAGAACAGAAAAGAGAAATGTATTACATGAATCGCGATGCGGGGAATGGGTGGCTAGATAAGAAGGGCCTGGGAGCAGGTGCTCTAAAACATGTTTTTGCCTGGTTCCCTAGGCTGTGCTCGCTCCTCGCCTCCTTCCTCCTCAGTCCTCACCACCCTCCCTGACCTAGCCACGGCCTTCCTGCTCAGCCCCAAGTGCCTCTTCGTCTCGGGAACCTCATCGTTGCCTTCCTCATCGCCCAATCTAGGCTAGCTCCGAAGAGCCAGCCCACTTCCATTGTGGATGTCGACAACGTCCACGAGGAGTACGTGAAGAGGAGTGACATACCGATGACCACAAAGATGGCTACTACCACGGTGGCGTTCTCTGGTCATAGTGCGTCGGTTGAAGCAGTTTGGGAGGGAGAGAAGGAGAGGGAAAAGGAGGGGCAGGAGAGGGTGGATGACTTTATTGCTAGGGTGAAGAGGCAGAGGAAGCTCGAAGGCAAGAGCTTCTTCGACACCGATCAATAGGCGACCATGCACGATCAACCTTTGCTTAACCTCCTTGGAGATGGAAGATGCAACATGCAAGAGAATAGAAGATTACGTCCGAATTAAGGATATGTAATGCTTTGTGCTACCATACTTGCTTAATTATGTATTGCTATTAATTAGGGTCAGAGGTAAGAGGAAGAAGAACCGGTTCTAGTGTCTTCTCTTCTCACGATGTAGCTCGTTAATTCTGAGGCGTAGCAAATGCCCAGGGATTAGGCAGAGAGGAGGAGAGACAAGGAATGTGTGTGTGATGTTTGGAAAAGTTGAGAGAGAAAAAGAAGTGATGCATGTTGTCTTTCAGTTATCTTGCTTTGTGTCTAGCTGGTGGCATGATGCCATGATTATTGTAGTGTTTAGAGGATCTGATGGTCACAAAGCTGCCGGGATGACACGGGACGCACGCAAAAGCTCAGTGGCATTTATGAAGTGATCAAGTGTAAACTAGAGGTTGACACATGCATGAATGTACTTTCAGATCAGCTGCAGAATCGTCCGGTGACCGTTGAAAACACCGTACCCTTTCCGAGTAAATAATCTGGAAAAAATATAGTGATGGAAATAATAGTTCTATTGTCCTAGAGCAAGAATTAATCCTACCATAAAATATTATATGCGAATTGAAGTACATGAACGAGAACAGGGCAGCCGCCCAATGGTTGGGATCGCAGTGTTGCGGCCAACAACCAGAGTTCGACTTCTGTGTGGAGCCGGTATCTGGAATCCTCAACAGTTTCAACTTCAGGAAAACAAAAGCGAGGCTCGGCGACCCTTTGAACATGTTGGAACAGATCGACTACCAAGACCAATCAGCAAGCCAGCTCTGCCCGAAGCCGCCATCGCTGCCACACAAGAAGCCGCGCAAATCAAACACATTGCCGGATGGGCACCTGCCCAACCGCAATGGTGCGAGCGTCCAGCCTATGCAGCGCACAAACAGGATCCAACGTTTTTCCAGGCGACGCCCCAAAAAGGGAAGCGACGATACCGGCATTGTCGCCCGACCCGGCCGGGCCTTAGTCTTTTGACCGAAGAACTGGATCCAAGGGTCCGCAAAAAAGGGTGGACTCCATGGCGGCGCCTCCAAAGAGGAGGTGAAACAACGTTCACAGACACTGACGCCATTGGCCGGCAAGAGCTTGACGCGCTTTCGCCCAGAGCATCACCCAAACCCACACCCCCACGCACAGCACCTCCGCTAGCCCGCACACCTCCCGCGGAGCCACCGTGCCATGACCAACTATGAGGCCACCACAATCCTCGCCGTTGGTAAGAAAAAAACCAGCAAGCCAGATCTAGTAGCTTTCAGAGCTAAGACGCCGAAGAAGAACCGAAGCCGACACGATGCACATCACCGGAGAGCCAGGAGGGCAGGCTGCCGCCAAATACACCAAGCAGGCGAGCCGCCAGCAGAAGCAGTGGTCACCACCGACGTAGACCCAGCAGAGCTTCGGCTTAAGCCTCCAGCCGCCTGAATCGCGTCGTGGGGTGGAGGAAACGCACTGCCGGAGCTCACACCACACAGATCGTGAAGGGCCCGAGATTCCCCTTCGCCAACAACACCGACGTGCATGATGAATCCCGCCGCCGCAGCGCAACCACTGAGAGCGGGCGCGCCACGCACCGCCACCCACGTAGCAAGCGCGTCACACGGAAGAGTGCCGCTGCCACCAGCCCGGGGCCACCGCCTCGGCGAATGTGCTCTGTCGCACAAGGATGATCGGATATCCCCGTCCCCCTTTGGGAACGGGGCCCGCCGCCACCGCGGCAAGGCTCGGCGGCGGGGCTAGGTTTTCCCCCGAGCCGCCGGAGCTAGGCGACACGGGGGTTGGGGTTACGACACCGGTTTTTTTTTACTATTATGACGCTCAAAAGTACCGTGACGCCCCCCAATTCCTACCAGCAAGAATTAGAAGTAGAGTTATGGTCTCATTGATAACAATAGTTATATTATCCTGCCAGCAAGGGGTAAAGGAAAGACGTGAACAAATGGCGCAGATGTTGATCCAGAGACTTTCCTCTCTTTCCCATTTCAAATGTTATGTTAATGATAAAAATAAGATCACACGTAATGCTGAATGTGCAGGCATCATAATAGCGGCAAAGGGCGTGTTTGGTTGCCCGCATTAGGCCCAGCCTGGCCCGCGCGGGAATAAAGTGGCCCGTTTGGTTGTTTGCTTTCACTGTGCGGCCCGCATCGCACGAAACTTAAAGCACGTCCAGGCCAGGCCCAAGGAAAACGCCCGAATCGGCAGTAGCTCGCAAGCCTGGCTCGTGCGAGGCAGGGGAGGGCGACGCGCTTCTCCCCTCGTGCGAGCAGGGGAGATGGCGCAAGCTCGCCTGCGTCGCCGAAAAATCGTCGGGAGGATTTCGGCTCACCTCCCGCCGAGTCCACCCCTATTTAGCCCCTCCCTCACCGCCCCAACTCCCGCCAACATTCACCCTCCGTTCGAGCTTTCCCGCCGACGCGCATCGGCACCGACGACCAGGTAAGCGGCGCATCTTCATCGGCCGGCGGTCCACGGCGTCGGCGCTCCTTCACCGGCCGGCGTTGATCTTCCACGACCGTCCCCCCTCGTCCTCAAGCTGCAGCCATGGCCTCTGTGAGTTCAATCCCCTTTCTCTCTGTTCCTTCTAGCTAGATCTGAGCTGCAGCTAGGGTTTGATCTAGATGCATGGTTGATTAGTGGTCTGATCTGTGAGCTGATATGGTTGATTGCTATGCTGCGGTTGCAATTTGTGGTAGGGCTAGATGTTCAAGCATGTGGTAGGCTAGATTAGTAGTAGAGTTTGAAGTTGAACCTTGTGCTTGTGATGAATCATGCTTAGATCTGTGATTTGTAGCTATTGGTTGTCCATTTGTAGCATGCTTTTTGTTGTAGTTGTATGTTCCTGCTCATAGATTGTCCGGTCTGCTTGGTAGGGTAGCGATGAAGCATGTGCTTACTATGATAGTGATGAACCATGTACATGTATGCTTCTGCTTTCATGGATTGTCCGGTATGTTGTGTGCTATGCTTACTGTCAATGCGTGCTACGATTGTAGGACATGACCACGCAGACGCAAGATCTTAGTCAGGCCCTTGTCTTGTCCGACAGCCGGTTTGCTCCATCGTTTGTCGAGGACTCACAGCCTATGTCCCAGATGGCACCTGATTCAAAGGTGTTCGCCTCTGATTCCCTCTATGTGCCAGTAGTGCTCGTTGAGCCAACTACTACTGCTACTGCCGCTGCACTCAAGCTAGCAGCAGCAAAGGCAAAGAAGGATGGTAGGTCGAACAACATGAAGTGGCAGACATTCATGTCCACGTTCGTGCTGAACAAGATGTGTGAGCTCATCTCTAGTGGAGTTAGGACTGACAAGGGCTTCAAGGAGGTGCACTTGGACACCGTTGCGAAGCAGGTGTTCGAGTTCTGTGGGCAAGAGGTGTCTGCCCCCAGGTGTACAACCACCTGAGGAAGTGGGGAAGTCGATGGATCCAAGTGTCCAGGCTAAGAGACCTTAGCGGTGCCTCATGGGATGAGAACACTTGCTCCATAGTTCTGGAGGCAGAGCACTACGCCGGCCATGTCGCGGTTAGCTCACAGCCCTCTTCCTTTTCATACTGTCCACCATTGCCTACTCCTAATCGCAACTAACAACACTCGTGTTTCATTCTTAGGACCACCCAAGGGACGCTGAGTTCCTCAACACACCCATACATAACTACAACCAGATGCAGCACATCTTCTCCTTCGGGCTGGCAACTGGGAAGCATGCCATGGGCTCGGGGGAGCCTCTTGGTTCTCCCATGCCAGACTTCCCTGGGACCCCGGACGTCGAGGTCCTCGATGGCCCTAACAAACCGCTGCGAAGCCCTTCGACAAGCCATTTGACCCCGTCCATGATAGGAAGAGGAAGAGAGGAGGCCTGATGGAGGAGGAGATCAATGTCTTCTGCAGCATGACTGAGGCGGTGAAGGAGGTGGCAACAACCATCAGGGAGTGCAAGCCCCTCGACGTCCACCCTGACCTGTATGGCGCTGTCATGACCCAGGGTGGCTTCAGCGACGAGGCTCTCATGGCAGCTCTCAGCCACCTGCTTGACAACAAGGCCCAGGGTGTTGGGTTCGTTGCCATGGCCGACGCTCACAGGGTGTTGTGGCTCAGGAGCTGGCTGGGCAAGCACTACTACTAGAGTAGTGCTGCCTGCGAGCGTGCATGATCCCCGACGGCGATGGCGGTGGCGACGACGACAATGACGATGACGACGTACATTTTGTGTAGCTAGGGCTCAAAAACTATTTCATGGTCTGTATATTTTGGTGAGGTGGTATATACTAACCCCTCACACCGATGGTGAACTTACGGTGGTAGGACGACACCCTTTTTTGGATGTGGTGGTAGGTTAACACCAAGGTAGTGCTAGGAAGAACTTGCTATGCCGTATGATCATGCATGCTTTACTTCTCTTCTGCTCCATTGTTGTTTGTGTGCTACTTTACTTGCTACTTGTGTGCTCCATTGCTTTGCTGCTTCAACTCTTGCTCTTGTGCATTGCTAGGGCAAGTGGTATGCCGTGTTCGTCGGTAAGGTCCCGGGGGTTTATAGTTCATGGGAAGAGGCCAGTGCACAAGTGGCATCTTATAGCAACAGCACCCATAGAGGGTTCAAGACTAGGCAGGCAGTAGAACAAGCTTACTCCGACTGGGTGCGAACGCACGGCAGCAGTGTTGACAGTCGCAAGGTTGGAGGTGTCAAGGTGGATTGTCAGTTTGGGCTGAAGCTGAAGAACTTCATCATCTTCGCCCAGTTCATCGCCATTGCTGTGTTGTGGCGTTGGTGTGCTAGGTGTGGGTAAGCTCACCAACTAGGGTACAAGGTAAGCACAACATGTACGCCGTATGCAACCAAACGCCGTGTTCATGTGCCACTCGGGTCAATGCAGGCAACCAAACAAAGTGCACTTGGGTATTACCTAATGCAGGGACACTAGATGCAGGCAACCAAACAACTGGCAGATGGCGTATTAGGGCCTGTTTTTGCTCAACCAGGCTGGTTTGGGAAGTATATGCGATGCAGGCCCTGTAGCAAACGGCAACCAAACACGCCCAAAAAGACGACCGCCTACCTGCATATCAGCATATGCACGCGCAGCTTTCCTTGGGAATTATCAATGGCACATTGGCGCACTGCGCACAGGAAAACATGCAAAAGGCACACAAGTCACAAGGGATCAAGTTAAGGAAAATACACAGGAGCACTTGTGTTGTAGGGTGGAACCCTAGATGGAGATCTTTCACGAATTGGAGGGGAAATCCCCAAGAACACGAAGAACACAAGAGAGGGAAAACACTCAAATTGACTAGATCCAATCACACATATGCTAGATCCAAGAACACACAAGAGGTCACAATGATCCAAGAACAACAAAGGAAAGATACAAGGTACTAGTTCATCCCAATCCTATGAGGAGAGAGGTCTTGATGATCCTATAATGGGGATCCTTCCCAAGATGGGGGCTTGATATCCACTAGGGATCTTCTCCTAGGAGGTCTTGATCTCCTAGAGGAGTGGGTACAAGGAGCAAAGCTCACATAATCATCTCATATACTTTGCTATCCTCTAAATGAGCTAGGTGGGGGGTACTTATAGTCTAGGGACCAAATAAGAGGAGGAGGGGGGATACATGGGTAAAAACCCAAAGAGGCACGCAGGCCCTCGGAGTGGACCGGGCACCCGGGGGCAAACCGACCGGGCACCCGGACCAGTCAGGGCCATCACCCAGGGGTGGCTGAAGGGGGACCGGGCACCCGGGGCCGAAGGTGCGGATACCCGGGCCGGCGGCCTGTGGCTGGGCGGGCGGCCGGGCACCCGGGGCCTCAGGGCTGGGCACCCGGGGTGGCCTGGGCGGCGGCTGGGCCTTGTGAGGCCAGGCACCCGGGGCCTTGGGCCGGGCACCCGGGGCTGGCTGGGAGCAGTGCCGGGGGGGGCCGGGCCTCCGGGGCCAAAGCGCCCGAGCACCCGGAGTGTCCAGAGCCTCTCCTTCTTCTCTCTTCTCGCTTCTCTCCTCCTTCTCCATGGTTGCTTGAATCTCCGTCCTCGTGTCCTCCCGGTCATCTCCTTGGTACCTAACAAGGCACAACGTTTCTATTTGAGGTAGGACCCGAGTCTCATATGCAACCGAATGAAGTTTGAAGAGGAAGGAGTTAACCTCGGTTTCGGTGGCACGTGCGTGTGCTCTTGTCATCGGTCTTCTCCGTCCTTGCGGTGGTGGTGTGACGTCCATGGTGATGGTCGAGGGATGCTCCGCATCAACTTGGTTGCTCCACCCCCCTATACGAAAATTAATTTCAAAAGGAGCAAGTACAACAAACACTTGGAAAAACAAATATGGTTAGCATTAGTGCACAACCAAGCATTCAAGAGGTGAGTCACCAAACAAGTGTCGTCATCAAGCATAGCATAAGGTGTGACAAGGGATTGTGACATGTCATGAAAGCGCATAAATGGAGCAAAATCCAGGACATCATGGAAACAAGCATGTAAATGTGAGGTAGAGATGCAAATATGTGTGACAAGAGAATAAGCATCTACCTCAAGTTCATAGAAAGCATTCACAAATTGCTCAATGAAAGGTCTATGGTAGGCATGAGAGTCATTCACAACACCAAATGAAATGAAATGTCTAAACACATGGGGCAAGTGCAAGACAAACCAAGCATAATGTGCATAGGGTGTAGTGAAAATCGAGTGGTACTCAACACAATAGAAAGAGCAAGTGTTCATCATGTGTGAGGCAATCAAATCATTCAAGCTAGTAGTGCAAAGATGCAACATGGTATAGGTAATCATGGCAATCATGTCATGTGAGCAAATAGTAGGCATAGGCAATGCACATGGAATATCACAAGCACGATTACAAAGCAAGATATCATCATAGGAATGGATCACAAAGGAAACATGGCAAGAACAAGCAATATCTCCACCAAGCTTGCAAATACACATATAAGTAGTATAATCAATCATCATGTGTAATGCAAAGCATGGGTCACAAATGCATGGCAAAGGCATAGGAATGAGCATATCATGCAAAGTGAACATGGCAAGATGGGCATATAATATGTAATGGACGATAACCCATAACTATGTGAGAGCCATGTAGAAGAAATGCGCGAAGAGAGCGATGGGAAAGGCAATCCATGGAATCCCAAGTCATCGTTGCTCTCTAGAGCTCGTTTTGTCAACTCATGGGATTGTGAGGTTGACAAGTATTCATGTGTGCCTACACAAAAGAGACACAAACCAATGAAATTGTGTTCGTGGTAAATGTACACATCATCCATCATGATGTGTATGTGCATGTGTGAGTTAGCATAAGATAAGCATCGCTCAAAGAAATTTGATGCATGGTATAAGAACATGTCATCCATCATGAAAGAATAGTTGTTATGTATAACACAATGGGGGTGCAAATTTAGCATACAAGTATATGGCACATCAATAGCATTTTGATTCATGGGGAGCATATTGTGCACATAATTATTGGGATCGTGCAATGGATGGGATGGATCCAAATCTCCTAACATGTATGAGGAAACTATGGGGGTCTCCTCATGAGCAATAGCGGAAACATCATATGGAGAATAAGGACAACATCCAAAACAATGCATATCCGAAGCTAAATGGTCAAGGCATGGCATATGAGATAAATGATGCAAAGGGAGCATATCAATATCATCACAAGAGAAACAAATGCCAATAACCATCGGCTTGTCATCTATGCCATATGTGCAAATTGGGTTAATTTTAATGGTATATGCATAGTCACTACGATGAGATTGCAAATATGACATATTGCTGATCTCATGCATAGCATATGACAAGGCAAGCGGATTGTCAAACATGATGTGACCAATAGGATTTTCACATGATATCCTATGAAGCATAGCATCACAACTAGGCAATTCAACATGCTCATCATCATATTCATCATAAATTGGTAAGTCATGACATGAGGAAGTCGCACTAGCGTGAAGCATGGGAATAGGTGGATCAACATCATGCAAGAAACCATTGTCGAGAATGTCCACTAGTGGGACTAGAGCATCACCTTCACCTATATTACCTTGTTCATTCCACTCAAGTGGTGTAGGTGAGGTGGCAAAGACCAAATGGTGGTCATCATCTTCATCTTGATGGAACCATGTGAGGGGTGCATCATCGTCCACCATGGCCATCGTCTTGTCCAAAGGATGGACGAAGTCATCGAGAACCGGCGCGTCATCATATATGGGACCTAACACCAAATGAGAAGACACAATAGAGGTAGAGTTCAAGTCGTTAGCGTTGAAAGTGGCCTCACATGACCTATCAACTATCTCACTCTCTCTATGTGGTGGTTCACTCACTCCCTCAAGGTAGGTGCACTCAATCTCACGTATGGTGGAGTCACTCATCTCACTCAAGTGGTGGGGGTTGTGGCTCTCCTCACATGTGAATTGTGGCAACTCATCATATATGGGGCTAGTGGTGAAGTCACTCTCACTCTCAATATGGTGGCAAAAGTCACTCAAGTCATCATACGTCACCATGGTCGAAGGGAAAATCCCATGCTCAACCATCTCGTCACCGTCGCCGTGGATGAAGGCCAAAGATGGCACATCATCACTCTTGCCTCCAAAGATGGAAGCATCATCCTTGCTCGCCACCATGTCGCTCGCCTCCAAAGCATGTTCCTTGATTGGCTCCATAGTCGTAGTCATCGCCGCACCATCTTGAAAAAGAGTCGTGGTAGACTCATCATCATCAATGCCACAAAGAGGGATGGCGGTGAAGTCGAACTTGGGAGCATCGTCTTGGAGCTCATAGGGCTTGGACATCTTGGTGGTACTATCCTCATGCTCGTTCTCGTGGAGCTTGGTCGTCGCGAAGTGAGCTTGGGTGGAGAAGCCTTGGCCTTCATGAGTTCTTGTTCCGCCTTGAGAGCACTAATGTAGTTGTCGTCGAGGGACTTGTAGTTCTCGAGGAAGATAATCTTGGAGATGTCGTTGTTCAATCCCATCATGAAGTAGAACTTCATCCAAATGGGGTCGTCCACACCGGCTCGTCGCAAGGCTTTCGTCATGTCGAGGAAGTACTTGTCTAGGGACTTGGATCCTTGGATGGTGTTCTCCAATTGGCGTTGAAGATGTTCCGTGTAGGTGGAGGGCAAAAACTCTTGCCGCGTAGCTTTCTTCGTCTTGGGCCAACTCATGTCGATTTTCGTAGGTGTATGAAGCCACCATGTCGATGCGTAGTCGTGGAAGTTACTTGTGGCGCACTTCACTTGGTCTTCGGAAGGGACTTGGCGTAGCTTGAGGTAGTCGTCCATCGTGCGCTCCCACTCGAGATACTCCTCGGGGTCTTGAGTCCCATAGAAAGGAAGCTCGTGGTCGGTGTCGAGGTCATAGTAGCTCGTGGAAGTCACGGACTTGAGCTTGGGGAGCTTCTCTTGAGCATAGTCTTGAGGTGCTTGCAGGCGAAGATGCCGAATGTCCAAAGGCGAAGATGCCTTGAAGTCGCTTGGTGAAGATGCCAAGGTAGATGGTGAAGTCATTGAGCGGTTGTTGGTGTTGAGCTCTTGACCTTCACGTTCTTGTTCGTGATGGTGTCGATGCCGATGTGACCTTGCCGGAGATGGTAGCTTGGAAGGGTATGCACTAGAGCGTCTTCTCGAAGATGAGGAAGATCTCTTGTAGGACTTGATGAGGACCTTGAGCTCCTTCCTTTGATCATCCATCTTGGCGTCCAAATTGTACTTCATGGCATCGAACTCGTCATTGTCGTGGAAGACCGGAGATGAAATTCCTTGCCTATCCATCACAAGACTCGAGCAAATGTGAGTGGAAGAAAGGAAAGAACTAGACCAATGTACCTTATCCAATGTTGAAGATGGATCAATGATCACTCAATAATGTATCAAGGAAATAGCACAATTGGTACCGGATCTTGTCAATTATTGCACCTACACAAGTAAGGCTTATGGAGGAGCTCAGTGAGGATAGTGGCATAAAAATTTGATGCAAAATGTTAGCAAGAGTCAATAATGTTGGAAAAGATTCACAAATTCGCAAGTGAAACAAGTAGACCAATAGCAATATGTGGCACACGGAAACACACACACATAGATAGATAAATGAGGTCGTGCAACCAAGGAATGAGCACAAAATGTGGAATCCACGGAAAACGCTCGTGTTGCACAACTCAAGAGAGACGCTAGCACGATTGCTCAATAGGCGGATACGACACTTGTGCACAACCTATAAGATGCAAAATGTATGAGCTTTCTATCCCAAGTATGCTATGTGTATGATGTTCCGGTGTTTCACACACGATGATCCAAGATGATCAATATGGTAGTATGGTATGCAATGTGGCGATGCTATGGCTCTTGCTTACAAGCTTCTTTGCTCTCTTTTGCTTAAAAGCTTATTCCTTTTTTATGGCCACTTATGTGAAATGCACAAACCAAGATAGCAATTGTGTATATGCGGGAACAATCTTGTGACACAAGAGATGATATGATACCAATATGATATGGTATGTATGCAATGGAAGGTACGGATCGCTAATGTGCACAAGTAATGTTGCCGGCAATACTCAATGGCTAGTCTCGATAGGCAAGTGACGCAAAATG
Organism: Triticum aestivum; assembly: GCF_018294505.1. NCBI lineage: Eukaryota > Viridiplantae > Streptophyta > Magnoliopsida > Poales > Poaceae > Triticum > Triticum aestivum. The sequence continues at coordinate 543,660,718 of NC_057802.1, forward strand.
GGCCAAGGGGTTAACAATGTAAAGGCAAGAATGTACAATGATGGGATACCACAATACCAAGATGATATAGAGGTTACCGTTCTTGCGTACGGTTAGGGTGCCAAAATGGTGAAGTGGTCGATGTCGAGTCCTTGTCGAAGGTGAGCAGCGGTGTTGTCGATGTCAAACCGTTCCTAGTTATCCGAAACACCCTAGGAAACGGAAGAACCGCAAACTCAAAATCTCAAAGGAAAATGTCAAATGGTGGTAGCAGAATGCGTTGGTGGTTCCGGAGTTAGCAATGCGGAAGTGGTGGAGGTGGTTGATGATGAAGCAATTGTCCCTAAGTAGCCGAAACACCTTAGGAGACTCAAGTCACCCCTCAAGTAACCACAAATGCTATATGGAACGAAATGGGTTATGTGGCGGAAAGCTATGGTGGTTTTGCGGATGATATGGTGGATGGCCTATGCAAAGAGGCCAAAATGCCAAATTTTTATGGAGTCAAATGGTGGTAAAACAAAGATGAGCAGCTCGGGCACGTCGCTAGCTTTTCAACGAGCCAAAGAACACCCAAATCGGAGTTCGGGAGTGAAAGTTATGAGTGAAAACGTAAAGTGCACGCGGCTGATTCTGGGGGGTGCGGGCACCCGGGGGTGATAGGTGCGGGTGCCCGGGGTGGTCAGGGGAGTTGGGCGGAGGAGATGGCCCGGGGGTCCGGGTGCCCGGGGGTAAGGGGTGCGGGCACCCGGGGTGGTCAACGGGGTTGCACGGGGGGTCCGGGTGCCCGGGGTTTGAGGTCCGGATGCCCGGGGGTGACGGATTTGGGCGGAAATTCGTGGGAAGATGCAAGAAATTGATGGATTTCGTGGAGGGAAAGGTGGAGATGGATGGGGGAATGCTAGATCCACTTGAAACCAAGCAAATCCATGGATCAAATCCAACAAAACCTCATCAAACCAACAAATCACAAAAAAAATTGGGGCTATTTTTGGTGGGGAATTTTCGAAATTGGGGAAGAACACAATAAAATTAGGCTAGAGAACAAGAAGGGGGGCTCCAATTTCGTGAGAAACCATGGCTCATGATACCAAGATGTTGTAGGGTGGAACCCTAGATGGAGATATTTCACGAATTGGAGGGGAAATCCCCAAGAACACGAAGAACACAAGAGAGGGAAAACACTCAAATTGACTAGATCCAATCACACATATGCTAGATCCAAGAAGACACAAGAGGTCACAATGATCCAAGAACAACAAAGGAAAGATACAAGGTACTAGTTCATCCCAATCCTATGAGGAGAGAGGTCTTGATGATCCTATGATGGGGATCCTTCCGAAGATGGGGGCTTGATATCCACTAGGGATCTTCTCCTAGGAGGTCTTGATCTCCTAGAGGAGTGTGTACAAGGAGCAAAGCTCACATAATCATCTCATATACTTTGCTATCCTCTAAATGAGCTAGGTGGGGGTACTTATAGTCTAGGGACCAAATAAGAGGAGGAGGGGGATACATGGGTAAAAACCCAAAGAGGCAAGCAGGCCCTCGGAGTGGACCGGGCACCCCGGGGCAAACCGGTCGGGCACCCGGACCGGTCAGGGCCATCGCCCGGGGGTGGCTGAAGGGGGACCGGGCACTCGGGGGTTGACATCCCGGGCACCCGGGGTGGCAGATGGCGCCCAGGTGAGGAGGGGCCGGGCACCCGGGGCCGAAGGTGCGGGCACCCGGGCCGGCGGCCTATGGCTGGGCGGGCGGCCGGGCACCCGAGGCCTCAGGGCCGGGCACCCGGGGTGGCCTGGGCGGCGGCTGGGCCTTGTGAGGCCGGTGTGACGCCTGGATAATCAAGCTACAATAAACCTTTGCTAATGATGCCACGTCACCTCGATTACTGTTGCTAATCTCATGTTAGTTCAAAACCGATTATAATTCAAAATTCAAATTCAAGCAAACAATAAAAGTTTTCAAATATTAAAACTAAAAAGTTCAATAAATAGTAGATAAATCAGAGGCTATGATAAAATTCTAAACGACATTATTGAAATTTGATAAGTGACTTAAACAACCTCAAAGAGTAGAGAAAACTATTATTTAAATACTTTTAAATATTAAATAATTACGAAACTAATTTAGATTGGTTAGCAAGTTAGTGTGGCAATGGCATATTTGGTAACATCAAATTAGGTGCCATTTTGGTATTTTGCTAAAACAAAAATAAAAGAGAACTAAAAGAAACAGAAAGTAAAATAAATAAAAGAAAAGGGATAAAACAAAAAGAAAAGGAATAAAAAGCCCCCCGACCCAACTGGGCCACGGCCCAGCCAGGTCGGCCCACCTAACTGGCCTACTTAGGCCTCCCCACCACCAAACCCTAGCCCACACCCCACTACCCCATGATCCCCACCCGCTCTCCCGTCCTACCACACCGCCGCCACCACGCGCACACACACACACACACGCATCGTGCCTGGGGGAGCGCCCCTGCTCGATCCCCACTCCCCCCCGCACGAACCCCTCTCCCCTCGTCCCCCCACCACTCCCCTCCGACCGGATCTGCGCGAACGCCCGATCCCGCGCCCCCGACTACGCCGCCCCCCCCCGGCTCGATCTGGACGCCGCCGAGTGCTGCTCGACGCCGTCTGCCTCGCCATCCCCGGCGCCACCACGCCGGCGCCACCTTCCCGACGCTGCCGTCGCTCCGTCGCCTCCCCGACACCGAGTCGGCGCCCCATCCGCAACCGCGCCGTCGCCGGACCTCCTCGACCTCCTCCCCGACGGCCTCACCAAGCCACGATGCGCCCCGTCGCAGCTCGCCGTCTCTGGTGCCACCTCGCCGGCGCCGCCTCCCCGCCGGACTGCGTCGTCCTCACCCCCGTCGCGCCGGACTACCCCGTCCCTGCCTCTCCTTCGCCGGTCCTCCCCGTGCCTCACCGCCCTCTTCTCGTCAACGGGGTGAGCTCCCCGTCGGGCCCCATCCGTCTCCCCCTACGAATGCTGCGCCACACGCCGTCCCATCGCCACGCCCGCCGCGGACGTCTGGCCGTGAACGGCTACGCCCAGCCGTGCCTCCACGCGCGCCCTGGCTGCCATGTGCGTGCCTTGGCCACGTGCCTCGCCCGCCTGTGCGTCGGCGCTGCCGAGCCCGGACCTGTTCCGGCCGAACCCGTCGCCCCTCCCTCACCACGCCGTGCCGCCCCGCTCCGGCCACTGTCGCCGGCGCCGGGCCATGCGCCGGCCCCCTTCACCCGCTGGCCACAGCGCCCTGTCGGGCGGGCTGGCGCCCGTCGCTCGTATCCCCCTCGGCCGTTCGGGCTGTGCCCGTAGCCCACACCCGCTATGGCCCCCTTGCCTATGACATATGGGGCCCACCCCAGAACGAAAAGGGGAAAAAGAATAATAATAATAAAAATAAATAAAAATAATATAATTAATTAATTAAGATAATTAATTTACTTAATTAATCCTGTTAATTAATCTAATTAAGCCTAATTAATTAATCTAATCACTTAAATTAAATTAACTAATCATGTTTAGTTAACTAAGTCGATGACATGCGGGACCCACACGTTAGTTTGACCCAGTCAACGCCCTGTTGACTACTGACGTCATGATGACATCATGATGACGTCAGCATACACTATTCTGGATAATGTTGGATTTAAATAAATAATTAAAATCAGAAAATGATTAAATCTTTAGAAAATCATATAAAATAAACCGTAGCTCAGATGAAAATACTTTCTACATGAAAGTTGCTCAGAACGACGAGACGAATCCGGATACGCAGCCCGTTCGCCCGCCACACATACGTAGCATAGCAAACCTGTAACATTTCACCTCCGGTTCACCTGTCCGAAAACACGAAACACCGGGGATACTTTCCCGGATGTTTCCCCCCTTCGTCGGTATCACCTCCTACCGTGTTAGGGCACACCTAGCACCGCTCATTGTCATGTCACGCATCGTCATGCTTATGTTTGCATTGTATTTACTGTTTCTTCCCCCTCTTCTCTCCGGTAGACTACGAGACTGACGTTGCTGCTGCCCAGTTCGACTACGGAGTTGACGACCCCTCCTACTTGCCAGAGCAACCAGGCAAGCCCCCCCCCTTGATCACCAGATATCGCCTATTCTTCTCTATACTGCTTGCATTAGAGTAGTGTAGCATGTTACTGCTTTCTGTTAATCCTATCCTGATGCATAGCCTGTCCTTGCTACTACTATTGTTACCTTTACCTGCAATCCTACTTGCTTAGTATAGGATGCTAGTTTTCCATCAGTGGCCCTACATTCTTGTCCGTCTGCTGTGCTATACTATCGGGCCGTGATCACTTGGGCGGTGATCACGGGTATATACTATATACTTTATATACATAACACATGTGGTGACTAAAGTCGGGTCGGCTCGTTGAGTACCCGCAAGTGTTTCTGGTGAGAGGGCTGAAAGGACAGGTGGCTCCATCCCGGTAGAGGTGGGCCTGGGTTCCCGACGGCCCCCGACTGTTACTTTATGGCAGAGCGACAGGGCAGGTTGAGACCACCTAGGAGAGGGGTGGGCCTGGCCCTGGTCGGCATTCGCGGATACTTAACACGCTTAACGAGATCTTGGTATTTGATCTGAGTCTGGCCATTTGGTCTATACGCACTAACCAGCTACGCGGGAACAGTTATGGGCACTCGACGTCGTGGTATCAGCCGAAGCTCTTTTTGACGTCAGCGACGGAGCGGCGCGCGCCGGATTGGACTGGAACGCCTGCTAGGCTAGGTCTGCTTCCGGCCGCCCTCGCAACGTGCAGGTGTGCAATGGGCGATGGGCCCAGACCCCTGCGCGCATAGGATTTAGACCGGCATGTTGACCTCTCTGTTGAGCCTAGGTGGGGCTGCGACGTGTTGATCTTACGAGGCCGGGCATGACCGAGGAAAGTGTGTCCGGCCAAATGGGATCGAGCGTGTTGGGTTATGTGGTGCACCCCTGCAGGGAAGTTTATCTATTCGAATAGCCGTGTCCCTCGGTAAAAGGACGACCCGGAGTTGTACCTTGACCTTATGACAACTAGAACCGGATACTTAATAAAATACACCCTTCCAAGTGCCAGATACAACTCGGTGATCGCTCTCTAACAGGGCGACGAGGAGGGGATCGACGGGTAGGATTATGCTATGCGATGCTACTTGGAGGACTTCAATCTACTCTCTTCTACATGCTGCAAGATGGAGATGGCCAGAAGCGTAGTCTTCGACAGGACTAGCTATCCCCCTCTTATTCTGGCATTCTGCAGTTCAGTCCACTGATATGGCCCTTTACACATATACCCATGCATATGTAGTGTAGCTCCTTGCTTGCGAGTACTTTGGATGAGTACTCACGGTTGCCTCTCTCCCTATTTTCCCCCTTTCCCTTTCTACCTAGTTGTCGCAACCAGATGCTGGAGTCCAGGAGCCAGACGCCACCGTCGACGACGACTCCTACGACACTGGAGGTGCCTACTACTATGTGCAGCCTGCTGACGACGACCAGGAGTAGTTAGGAGGCTCCCAGGCAGGAGGCCTTGCCATTTCGATCGTTGCTACTTTTGTGCTAGCCTTCTTAAGGCAAACTTGTTTAACTTATGTCTGTACTCAGATATTGTTGCTTCCGCTGACTCGTCTATGATCGAGCAATTGTATTCGAGCCCTCGAGGCCCCTGGCTTGTATTATGATGTTTGTATGACTTATTTATGTTGTAGAGTTGTGTTGTGATATCTTCCCGTGAGTCCCTGATCTTGATCGTACACATTTGCGTGCATGATTAGTGTACGGTCAAATCGGGGGCGTCACAGCCAGGCACCCGGGGCCTTGGGCCGGGCACCCGGGGCTGGCTGGGAGCAGCGCGGGGGGGGGGGGGGGGGGGGGGGCTCCGGGGCCAAAGCGCCCGGGCACCCGGAGTGTCCAGAGCCTCTCCTTCTTCTCTCTTCTCGCTTCTCTCCTCCTTCTCCATGGTTGCTTGAATCTCCGTCCTCGTGTCCTCCTGGTCATCTCCTTGGTACCTAACAAGGCACTACGTTTCTATTTGAGGTAGGACCCGACTCTCATATGCAACCGAATGAAGTTTGAAGAGGAAGGAGTCAACCTCGGTTTCGGTGGCACGTGCATGTGCTCTTGTCATCGGTCTTCTCCGTCCTTGCGGTGGTGGTGTGACGTCCATGGTGATGGTCGAGGGATGCTCCACATCAATTTGGGTGCTCCACCCCCCTATACGAAACTTAATTTCAAAAAATACCAGGAATTTTTTTTTAAATCTAAATCTTGAGATCTCAAACTTGGGTGCCCAATCTAATCCCATATGAAGTTTCATAGAAAAATACAAAGAAATGTATCCGTGGTGAAGAAAATACAGTCCAAATTAAAATCCATCCAAATAGTTTTTTCTATACATAGGAATCTTTTTGTCTTTTTTGCCACGAACACGTTTCCTGGTTTTTTTTCATGAAATTTCACACGAAAGTAGATTGAGAACCCGGGTTTCATATCCCAAAACCCTAGGTTTTTTTATTTTCCGGTAATTTTTGAACTTAATGTTCATATAAGGGCATGGAGCACCCAGGTGCTACAAATCCTCTTCCGTCAAGTTAACCACTACTACTCTCTCTGATCCAAAATAAGTGTCGCAGCCTTGGTTCAAATCGACACTTATTTTTTGAATGAAGGTACTTAAATCGACACTTATTTTTGGAATGAAGGTACTTCCTTTGTAAACTACTCCATCCGTTTCTAAATATAAGACTTTGTAGAGATTTGACTGTGGACTACATACGGAGCATAATGAGTGAATCTGCGCTCTAAAATGCATCTATATACATCCGTATGTGCTCCATAGTAAATTCTCTACAAAGACTTATATTTAGGAACGGAGGGAGTAATATAATATTTTTTTCCTCTGTAAACTTATATAAAATCATTTATATATGGTTTATCACAAGTGATGGGAACCAAGCCACTTGTAGAGGCAAAATTTTGTGTTTTGACCCTTTTGTCAAACAAAATCAAGATCTGACCCCTGTTTGAAATAATTTCGACATCTGACCCTTTTGCTACCGCCTTAGGGCTCGGCGGTAGGGTCAGGCAACCTACCGCCAAGGGTTCTGTAGTAGCATGGATGGCCCACTGCCGTTACCTAACGGCCAACGCAACACCCTACCGCCGCAGGCCTTGGCGGTAGGTTATGATATCCTACCGCCAGTTGGCTTGGCGGTAGGGTCCTGTGGGTTTGGGTTTTTACAATTTTTAGTGATTGTTTCTTTTGTAAATTTTTACCATAGGAAAGAATACAGTTTCACAAACATGCTGTAACAAGAATATATATTTAAAAACCTTAAATATGTAGAGCTAACATAATATAACATGTATCACACTCGAGTAGTTTCACATAGTTTCACAAGTAGCAAAATATGAGCTCACATATTAATAAAGGTTCCACATAGCAAATATCAAACAGTTTGCACATAGGTTCACAAGTAGCAAATAGCAAATATCAAACTTGTCCACATAGTTTGACAACCCCAACTAACGCAAGTAGTTTCACAAAAAGCTTTCGCAAAGCCAACAAACGGTGCAACAAGTTCTTCAGACAAGTTTAGAGAGCGGGCAGACATCTTCAGAGCTCCTTGTATATTAGGCCTGGCCGTGCAGACAGAAACGGCAGCGGATCCACCGGTTCAGGCGGAGGCGAAACGCTGGTCGGCATCCGACCGTTCAAGCACTTTCACCTTGCCTTGCCCGCTGGAGTTTTCGCCTCTGCCCTTTCCCAGTTGATGATATCGAACGTCGATGCACTTGGGGGTGGCATCCTGGCTCTCTCCTCCGCATTGCTCTTGAAGTAGATTCTCCGGCCCAAATTGCGCAGCTCCCAGTTTTGAGTGCTGCTTGGCAGCTTCAAGGCACCCTTCCCGGCGGACACGGGAGATAGTTGGATCTGCCTCCATCTCTGCAATCACTCTCTTCCACTCCTTCACACTCTACGAGCAACACTTTACATCATCGAGGATCCGCTCTGCCCTCTCCTGCCAACGCATTGCCCTCGCCGCCTCTAGGACCTCGTCTGAGACAGATCCCACCGGCTGCAGAAGCTCGGGGAAGGACTCGTATAGGTACGGCACTGGCATGGCAGACGGGTTGTGCTAGAGATGAATGGACGATGCTTGCACCACGGTTCTGTACTTAAACATATGGATGCATCACACAAAGTTTCATCATCTCCAAAAAAATCTAAACCTAGGTTCATCATATGGTCAAAAATTCTAAACCTAACTTGTATTATCTAGAAATATCAATTAGGGTTCATCACCTTCAAAAAAATCTAAACCTAGGAAATATGAATTAGGGTTCATCATTGGTCAAAAAATATCAATTAGGGTTCATCATGATTCATCACGAAGGATCATCACAAACTTATATTATCTAGATGCAATCACCTAGGTTCATCATATCAACTAGGGTGCATCATGATTTTTAACATGAACATGAGCATAAATCCTTCTTAGGCTACAAAAAAGGGGAGTGATTTGACTCAAAGTAATTGGGGGGATCGGAGGATCTTACGTTTCTTGTTTTGGGGCCATCTCGATCGGCAAAAACGGTGAAGAAATGAAGAAGATCCGGGGGGGAGTGGAGGAGATGAGAGAGGGGGCGAGAGGAAGAAGAAAGGGCGGTTGAGTGGGGGGATAAGGGGGTGAGGCTGAAGGAAATATGCCCTAGAGGCAATAATAAAGTTGTTATTTATATTTCCTTATATCATGATAAATGTTTATTATTCATGCTAGAATTGTATTAACCGGAAACTTAGTACATGTGTGAATACATAGACAAACAGAGTGTCCCTAGTATGCCTCTACTTAACTAGCTCGTTGATCAAAGATGGTTAAGTTTCCTAACCATGAACATGTGTTGTCATTTGATGAACGGGATCACATCATTAGAGAATGATGTGATGGAAAAGACCCATCCGTTAGCTTAGCATAATGATCGTTAAGTTTTATTGCTATTGCTTTCTTCATGACTTATACATATTCCTCTGACTATGAGATTATGCAACTCCCGAATACTGAAGGAACACCTTGTGTGCTATCAAACATCACAACGTGACTGGGTGATTATAAGGATGCTCTACAGGTGTTTCCGAAGGTGTTTGTTGGGTTGCCATAGATCGAGATTTGGATTTGTCACCCCGAGTATCGGAGAGGTATCTCTGGGCCCTCTCAGTAATGCACATCACTATAAGCCTTGCAAGCAATGTGACTAATGAGTTAGTTATGGGATGATGCATTATGGAATGAGTAAAGAGACTTGCCGGTAACGAGATTGAACTAGGTATGAGGATACCGAAGATCGAATCTCGGACAAGTAACATACCGATGACAAAGGGAATAACGTATGTTGTTATTGCGGTTTGACCGATAAAGATCTTTGTAGAATATGTAGGAAGCAATATGAGCATCTAGGTTCCGCTGTTGGTTATTGATGGGAGATGTGTCTCGGTCATGTATACATAGTTCTCGAACCCGTAGGGTCCGCACGCTTAACGTTCGATGACGATTTGTATTATGAGTTATGTGTTTCGGTGACCGAAGTTTGTTCCGAGTTCCGGATGAGATCACAGACATGACGAGGAGTCTCGAAATAGTCGAGAGGTAAAGATTGATATATTGGAAGGTGGTATTCGGACATCGGAATGGTTTCGAGTAGTTCGGGTATTTTACCGGAGTATCGAGGGGTTACCAGAACCCCCCGGGGGAAGCAATGGGCCTCATGGGCCACAGGGGAGAGAGGGGACAGCCCACAAGGGGTGGCCACCGAAGGAATTATGCCCTAGAGGCAATAATAAAGTTGTTATTTATATTTCCTTATATCATGATAAATGTTTATTATTCATGCTAGAATTGTATTAACCGGAAACTTAGTACTGAAGGAAATATGCCCTAGAGGCAATAATAAAGTTGTTATTTATATTTCCTTATATCATGATAAATGTTTATTATTCATGCAAGAATTATATTAATCGGAAACTTAGTACATGTGTGAATACATAGACAAACAGAAGTGTCCCTAGTATGCCTCTACTTGACTAGCTCATTAATCAAAGATGGTTAAGTTTCCTAAAACATAGACATGTGTTGTCATTTGATGAACGGGATCACATCATTAGAGAATGATGTCATGGACAAGACCCATCCGTTAGCTTAGCATAATGATCGTTTTAGTTTTATTGATATTGCTTTCTTCATGACTTATACATGTTCCTCTGACTATGAGATTATGCAACTCCCGAATACCGGAGGAACACCTTGTGTGCTATCAAACGTCACAACGTAACTGGGTGATTATAAAGATGCTCTACAGGTGTCTCCGTGTGGTACCACCTCCATCTAGTCTATAGTCTCATTTATATTCCGTGCCATACTTTGCCCTCAAATTTAACCAACAAAATGTTAATGCATGTTTTAAAAATTATATAATTGGAAGCTATGTTCAAATACAAATCCAACTATATAATCTTTGGCGACATGCATTTGTATTTTATTAGTTAAATCATACTTGCATAATGATTTAAACCTAGGTTCATCATATGGTCAAAAATTCTAAACCTAACTTGTATTATCTAGAAATATCAATTAGGGTTCATCACCTTCAAAAAAATCTAAACCTAGGAAATATGAATTAGGGTTCATCATTGGTCAAAAAATATCAATTAGGGTTCATCATGATTCATCACGAAGGATCATCACAAACTTATATTATCTAGATGCAATCACCTAGGTTCATCATATCAACTAGGGTGCATCATGATTTTTAACATGAACATGAGCATAAATCCTTCTTAGGCTACAAAAAAGGGGAGTGATTTGACTCAAAGTAATTGGGGGGATCGGAGGATCTTACGTTTCTCGTTTTGGGGCCATCTCGATCGGCAAAAACGGTGAAGAAATGAAGAAGATCCGGGGGGGAGTGGAGGAGATGAGAGAGGGGGCGAGAGGAAGAAGAAAGGGCGGTTGAGTGGGGGGATAAGGGGGTGAGGCTGAAGGAAATATGCCCTAGAGGCAATAATAAAGTTGTTATTTATATTTCCTTATATCATGATAAATGTTTATTATTCATGCTAGAATTGTATTAACCGGAAACTTAGTACATGTGTGAATACATAGACAAACAGAGTGTCCCTAGTATGCCTCTACTTAACTAGCTCGTTGATCAAAGATGGTTAAGTTTCCTAACCATGAACATGTGTTGTCATTTGATGAACGGGATCACATCATTAGAGAATGATGTGATGGAAAAGACCCATCCGTTAGCTTAGCATAATGATCGTTAAGTTTTATTGCTATTGCTTTCTTCATGACTTATACATATTCCTCTGACTATGAGATTATGCAACTCCCGAATACTGAAGGAACACCTTGTGTGCTATCAAACATCACAACGTGACTGGGTGATTATAAGGATGCTCTACAGGTGTTTCCGAAGGTGTTTGTTGGGTTGCCATAGATCGAGATTTGGATTTGTCACCCCGAGTATCGGAGAGGTATCTCTGGGCCCTCTCAGTAATGCACATCACTATAAGCCTTGCAAGCAATGTGACTAATGAGTTAGTTATGGGATGATGCATTATGGAATGAGTAAAGAGACTTGCCGGTAACGAGATTGAACTAGGTATGAGGATACCGAAGATCGAATCTCGGACAAGTAACATACCGATGACAAAGGGAATAACGTATGTTGTTATTGCGGTTTGACCGATAAAGATCTTTGTAGAATATGTAGGAAGCAATATGAGCATCTAGGTTCCGCTGTTGGTTATTGATGGGAGATGTGTCTCGGTCATGTATACATAGTTCTCGAACCCGTAGGGTCCGCACGCTTAACGTTCGATGACGATTTGTATTATGAGTTATGTGTTTCGGTGACCGAAGTTTGTTCCGAGTTCCGGATGAGATCACAGACATGACGAGGAGTCTCGAAATAGTCGAGAGGTAAAGATTGATATATTGGAAGGTGGTATTCGGACATCGGAATGGTTTCGAGTAGTTCGGGTATTTTACCGGAGTATCGAGGGGTTACCAGAACCCCCCGGGGGAAGCAATGGGCCTCATGGGCCACAGGGGAGAGAGGGGACAGCCCACAAGGGGTGGCCACCGAAGGAATTATGCCCTAGAGGCAATAATAAAGTTGTTATTTATATTTCCTTATATCATGATAAATGTTTATTATTCATGCTAGAATTGTATTAACCGGAAACTTAGTACTGAAGGAAATATGCCCTAGAGGCAATAATAAAGTTGTTATTTATATTTCCTTATATCATGATAAATGTTTATTATTCATGCAAGAATTATATTAATCGGAAACTTAGTACATGTGTGAATACATAGACAAACAGAAGTGTCCCTAGTATGCCTCTACTTGACTAGCTCATTAATCAAAGATGGTTAAGTTTCCTAAAACATAGACATGTGTTGTCATTTGATGAACGGGATCACATCATTAGAGAATGATGTCATGGACAAGACCCATCCGTTAGCTTAGCATAATGATCGTTTTAGTTTTATTGATATTGCTTTCTTCATGACTTATACATGTTCCTCTGACTATGAGATTATGCAACTCCCGAATACCGGAGGAACACCTTGTGTGCTATCAAACGTCACAACGTAACTGGGTGATTATAAAGATGCTCTACAGGTGTCTCCGTGTGGTACCACCTCCATCTAGTCTATAGTCTCATTTATATTCCGTGCCATACTTTGCCCTCAAATTTAACCAACAAAATGTTAATGCATGTTTTAAAAATTATATAATTGGAAGCTATGTTCAAATACAAATCCAACTATATAATCTTTGGCGACATGCATTTGTATTTTATTAGTTAAATCATACTTATAAACCAGGACGGTGGTATAGTAGGTAATTAAATCGCAAACGTTTTTTTATTAACCGTATGTGTATGTGTACGTGGCCTTTCGTCCTCCTCTCGCACGTCTTGTCACCCCGCTGCCGCAGACGGCTTACAGCGCAAGCTTCCGCAGCGCACGGGGGCGTTCTTTTTGCCAAACGGTGGCGCCATTGAATCGTCCATGAGCCTGTTCCCGCGCAACCTCGCAGGTTCCCGCACAAGCTTCCCGCTCGACTCGGTGAAATCCCCCAAAATCCCAATGCTTACCGGCTTGCTATAAAAACCCTCACGACCGGCGAGTCCTGCGTCGCATTTTCCCCTCCATCCCTGTAGCTTATCTCGTCTGCTTCTCCCACATTCACCAATGGCACCGGTCCGTTGTCATCGCTCAGCCACTCCGCCGTCATCAGAGGACAGCTCCAGCTGGGAGCTACACCGCGGCGGCGGTGCAGTCCCCAGCGTAGTGTAGTGCGCGTGGCGTCCCTGTTGGGTATGCGCGGAACACCCACCACACGCTCCGCCGCCGGTGCCCGTCGGCAGCTGTTGCCGGCCGCCGTTGCCGCCACACCACCGTCGAAAGCCAGGGCCATCGCCCGCTCCGCCGCCGCGGCCCGAAGGCGGGAGATGGCCGTCGTGGCCGCCACCCCACTGCCGGCCATTGTGGCCATCACCCGCTCCGCCACCGCGGCCCGAAGACGGGAGGTGGTGGTCGTGGCCGCCACCCCGTCATCGGCCGTCGTGGCCCCCAGCCCATCGTCTACCGCCGGGGTCATCACCCGCTCCGCCACCGCCGCCCGAAGGCGGGAGGCGGAGGTGGATGCCCGCACGTGCGACAACGACCTTGCGCGCTACACCGAGTTCCTGCGGGAGGAGGAGGAGCGCCTCGTCGAGCACGCAAAGAGCCTTGCCACCGCAGTGGCCGTGGCACACGCCGCCTCAGAGGCGAGGAATCAGGAGATCTACGAGGAGAACCACCGCTTCGAGAGGGGTCATCTGGAGCGGCAGAGGGCGTTCGAGGCGAGCATCGCTGAAGCTGCACTAGCGGCAGGCACCGCATTGCGGTTGCCCAGCTTGTCGGTAGGCTCCTCCTCCTCCACCTCTTACTGAGCGCGCTCGGCAGAGGAGAGGCAGCCGGAAGTAGTACAAAGCCCCTCCGCATTAGTAGTAGTAGTAGTAGTAGTAGTAGTATTTGGGGCTATTTTTTCAGTTCATCTGACTATAGATGTGGTGGAACTGTACAACGTACTTAAATTTAGCTAGTATATATAGTTGAACTAGCTATTTCAGTACCTGGTTGGCAACAATTAGGGAAAAGTTTGGTCGGTTCAGCTGTCGAGTTGAACTGTTTGTATAAATTAAGAACGACTGCTTAATCTATGAATGATATCTATGCTTAATTACTGAATTTTAGTTGCAAAAATTAGATACTGCTAGTGATTTTTAGCTTCATATTTTGACAAATCGCAGTGTTACAAGGATTGACAAATCTTACCAAATTGATTGTACGTGGTTGCACACGGGTCATCCAAAACAACCGTTTGCGTTGAAGGGATGCACAAATTCTGCGCTGCTCTCACTTTGCATACGGGTGTTCTATCTAAAACATTTGCGATCAAGAGCTGCAGAAATCCTGCTCGGCACATTTTCTCTTGGCTTCCTGGGAAGCTGTCGGTTTGCATACGGGTGTTCTAACTAAAACGTTTGCGATAAGTGTTTTATATTAAAAAGCGAATTAAACTGCGGCTTGGGCACCATTAATGGAGAGGATCCGAGCAAGGCGGGCGGCCATGGAAGTCAAAGGGTTCGCTTTCCAGTGAGCCTGCGCAGCGTACAGCTCGCACGCTTCCCGGTGAGCCTGCGCACTCAAGGACAGCTTGCACGCCTCTCGGTCAGCCTGCGCATTGGACGGCGCTCGCACGCCTCCCGTTCAGTCAAGGTCAAGCAGCTGTCCGCACGACACCTCCTACAACCATTAAAACCAAGACACGTGGCGTCACGTGAATAGTTAACATAATTTTGGATTTACTAGAATTTAAAAACCATGCATCTCAATGTTTTGCCGACAATCAACGGTGCCCTGGTGTTTGAAATTCATTCCCATTTCTTGCATGGGACCTAAGCATGCTCCCAAGGACACATATTTGATTTTTCAACCAATTTATATGCACTGGAGCATGTGCATGTAGTTCAAACTTGAATTATGCACATAAATGCATTGAAAACTCAGTTAATGCATAAAAATGTCCAAATGAACCCCAAAAATCACAAAAATTCACACAACACTCCTGTTGTTCTATGTTGACACAAGAAAAAAGTTTGAAACCAATAAGAGGCAATGGATATCGTTTCGTCCCCAAAGGTGGGACATTTCCCTACCGAAAACCATCATACTTGTTGTGAGAAGCTCTGGTTTGTGAGAAGCATATACCCAAACCTGCCCCAAATGGGACAAAATTTGTACCACGGCATGTTGATGCCGCTCCATGATAGCATGCCAAGTTTCATGAATTTCAGACGAGTTTTGGATTTACTAGAATTTAAAAACCAGGCATCTCAATGTTTTGCCGGCAATCAACGGTGCCCCTAAGGACACATATTTGATTTTTCAACCAATTAATATGCACTGGAGCATGTTCATGTAGTTCAAATTTGAATTGTTCACCTGAAATGGCTAGAAAACCAATTTAATGCATAAAATGTTCAAACAAACCCTGAATAATTCCAATTCTTTTATGACACGCATATAGTTGCATGTTCACTCCAAATAAAAGGTCTAGCAATTCAAACACCGTCCATTGCCGCTGTGACCCCATTATGTAATTCAAATCAAGTAGATCACACACAGTTTATTATCAACAACCATGTGAGATGTAGTACAAAATATCTTGGAGCACCGTCGGTGTATAGTACACCTATGGCTTACGCGAGAAGGTGCGTCGGCTACAGTCCACAACCGGCGTCTCAAGCACACTAGCTCGCTCCCCAAATATCATTTCACTGTTCAATCGTCGCCGGTGAAAGATGAGCACTGCTACCTCTTGAGCATGCATTGGTTTTCCCTTGAAGAGGAAAGGGTGATGCAGCAAAGTAGCGTACGTATTTCCCCTCAGTTTTTGAGAACCAAGGTATCAATCCAGTAGGAGGTTACACGCAAGTCGCCTTGTACCTGCACAAACAAATAAGAACCTTGCAACCAACACGATAAAGGGGTTGTCAATCCCTTCACGGCCACTTGCAAAAGTGAGATCTGATAAAGATAATAAGATAAATATTTTTGGTATTTTTATGATATAGATTGGAAAGTAAAGATTGCAAAATAAACGGCGGAAGAAATAGCAAATTGATAGGAAAATAATATGATGGAAGATAGACCCGGGGGCCATAGGTTTCACTAGTGGCTTCTCTCAAGATAGCATAATCTACGGTGGGTGAACAAATTACTGTCGAGCAATTGATAGAAAAGCGCATAGTTAAGAGAATATCTAGGAATGATCATGTATATAGGCATCACGTCCGCGACAAGTAGACCGAAACGATTCTGCATCTACTACTATTACTCCACACATCGACCGGTATCCAGCATGCATCTAGAGTATTAAGTTCATAAGAACAGAGTAACGCATTAGGCAAGATGACATGATGTAGAGGGATAAACTCAAGCAATATGATATAAACCCCATCTTTTTATCCTCCATGGCAACAATACAATACATGCCTTGATGCCCCTGTTGTCACTGGGAAAGGACACCGCAAGATTGAACCCAAAGCTAAGCACTTCTCCCATTGCAAGAAAGATCAATCTAGTAGGCCAAACCAAACTGATAATTCGAAGAGACTTGCAAAGATATCAAATCATACATATAAGAATTCAGAGAAGAACCAAATATTGTTCATAGATAATCTTGATCATAAACCCACAATTCATCGGATCTTGACAAACACACCGCAAAAAGAATTACATCGAATAGATCTCCAGAAGAATCGAGGAGAATTTTGTATTGAGATCCAGAGAGAGAGAGAAGAAGCCATCTAGATAATAACTATGGACCCGAAGGTCTGTGGTAAACTACTCACACATCATCGGAGAGGCTATGGTGTTGATGTAGAAGCCCTCCGTGATTGATCCCCCCTCCGGCGGAGCGCCGGAAAAGGCCCCAAGATGGGATCTCACGGGTACAGAAGGTTGCGGCGGTGGAAATAGGGTTTCGTGGTGCTCTCGGATGTTTTCAGGGTATATGAGTATATATAGGCGAAAGAAGTAGGTCGGTGGAGCCACGAGGGGCCCACGAGGGTGGGGGGCACTCCTACCCCCCTGGGCGTGCCTCCCTACCTCGTGGCCGCCTCGTTGCTTCCTTGACGTCCACTCCAAGTCTCCTGGATTGCGTTTGTTCCAAAAACAACTCTCCCAAAGGTTTGGCTACCTCTTGAGCACTGCGTTGGTTTTCTCTTGAAGAGGAAAGGGTGATGCAGCAAAGTAGCATAAGTATTTCCCTCAGTTTTTGAGAACCAAGGTATCAATCCAATAGGAGGCCACGCACGAGTCCCTCGCACCTACAGAAATAAATAAATCCTCGCAACCAACGCGA
This sequence comes from Triticum aestivum, assembly GCF_018294505.1. Taxonomy (NCBI): domain Eukaryota; kingdom Viridiplantae; phylum Streptophyta; class Magnoliopsida; order Poales; family Poaceae; genus Triticum; species Triticum aestivum. The sequence goes on from NC_057802.1 coordinate 543,678,206, forward strand.
TAAGGGGTTGTCAATCCCTACATGGTCACTTACGAGAGTGAGATCTGATAAGATAATATTTTTGTATTTTTCTGATAAAGATGCAAAGTAAAGAAAGTAAGATAAAAACGGCACTAGAAATAGCTTGTTGTCGGGAGATTAATATGATGGAAAATAGACCCGGGGGCCATAGGTTTCACTAGTGGCTTCTCTCAAGAGCATAAGTATTTACGGTGGGTGAACAAATTACTGTTGAGCAATTGACAGAATTGAGCATAGTTATGAGAATATCTAGGTATGATCATGTATATAGGCATCACGTCCGAGACAAGTAGATCGACTCCTGCCTGCATCTACTACTATTACTCCACACATCGACCGCTATCCAGCATGCATCTAGAGTATTAAGTTCATAAGAACAGAGTAATGCTTTAAGCAAGATGACATGATGTAGAGGGATAAACTCATGCAATATGATATAAACCCCATCTTGTTGTCCTCGATGGCAACAATACAATACGTGCCTTGCTGCCCCTACTGTCACTGGGAAAGGACACCGCAAGATTGAACCCAAAGCTAAGCACTTCTCCCATTGCAAGAAAGATCAATCTAGTAGGCCAAACCAAACTGATAATTCGAAGAGACTTGCAAAGATAACCAATCATACATAAAAGAATTTAGAAGATTCAAATATTGTTCATAGATAAACTTGATCATAAACCCACAATTCATCGGTCTCAACAAACACACCGCAAAAGAAGATTACATCGAATAGATCTCCACAAGAGAGGGGGAGAACATTGTATTGAGATCCAAAAAGAGAGAAGAAGCCATCTAGCTAATAACTATGGACCCGAAGGTCTGAGGTAAACTACTCACACTTCATCGGAGAGGCTATGGTGTTGATGTAGAAGCCCTCCGTGATCGATGCCCCCTCCGGCGGAGCTTCGGAACAGGCCCCAAGATGGGATCTCACGGGTACAGAAGGTTGCGGCGGTGGAATTAGGTTTTTGGCTCCGTATCTGGTAGTTTGGGGGTACGTAGGTATATATAGGAGGAAGAAGTACGTCGGTGGAGCAACAGGGGGCCCACGAGGGTGGAGGGCGCGCCTGGGGGGGGGGGGGGGTAGGCGCGCCCCCTACCTCGTGGCCTCCTGTTTGATGTCTTGACGTAGGGTCCAAGTCCACTGGATCACGTTCGTTCTGAAAATCACGTTCCCGAAGGTTTCATTCCGTTTGGACTCCGTTTGATATTCTTTTTCTGCGAAACTCTGAAATAGGCAAAAAACAGCAATTCTGGGCTAGGCCTCCGGTTAATAGGTTAGTCCCAAAAATAATATAAAAGTGTATAATAAAGCCCAATAATGTCCAAAACAGAATATAATATAGCATGGAACAATAAAAAATTATAGATACGTTGGAGACGTATCAAGCATCCCCAAGCTTAATTCCTGCTCGTCCTCAAGTAGGTAAGTGATAAAAACAGAATTTTTGTGTGGAATGCTACTAGGCATAATTTAAATGTAATTCTTCTTAATTGTGGTATGAATATTCAGATCCGAAAGATTCAAGATAAAAGTTCAATATTGACATAAAAATAATAATACTTCAAGCATACTAACTAAGCAATTATGTCCTCTCAAAATAACATGGCCAAAGAAAGTTCATCCCGACAAAATCATATAGTTTAGTGATGCTCCATTTTCATCACACAAGAATGCTCTCATCATGCACAACCCCGATGACAAGCCAAGCAATTGTTTCATACTTTAGTAATCTCAAACTTTTTCAACCTTCATGCAATACATGAGCGTGAGCCATGGATATAGCACTATGGGTGGAATAGAATATAATGATGGGGGTTATGTGGAGAAGACAAAAAGGGAGAAAGTCTCACATGAACGAGGCTAATCAATGAGCTATGGAGATGCCCATCGATTGATGTTAATGCAAGGAGTAGGGATTGCCATGCAATGGATGCACTAGAGCTATAAATATATGAAATCTCAACGAAAGAAACTAAGTGGGTGTGCATCGAACTTGCTTGCTCACGAAGACCTAGGGCACTTGAGGAGGCCCATTGTTGGAATATACAAGCCAAGTTCTATAATGAAAAATTCCCACTAGTATATGAAAATGACAAAACAAGAGACTCTCTATCATGAAGATCATGGGGCTACTTTGAAGCACAAGTGTGGTAAAAGGATAGTAACATTGTCCCTTCTCTCTTTTTCTCTCATTTTTTGGGCCTTCTCTTTTTTATGGCCTTTCTCTTTTTTTTATTCCTCACTTGGGACAATGCTCTAGAAAATGATGATCATCACACTTCTATTTATTTACAACTCAATGATTACAACTCGATACTAGAACAAAGTATGACTCTATATGAATGCCTCGGGCGGTGTACCGGGATATGCAATGAACCAAGAGTGACATGTATGAAAGAATTATGAACGGTGGCTTTTCCACAAATACTATGTCAACTACATGATCATCCAAAGCAATATGACAATGATGAATGTGTCATGATAAACGGAACGGTGGAAAGTTGCATGGCAATATATCTCGGAATGGCTATGGAAATGCCATAATAGGTAGGTATGGTGGCTGTTTTGAGGAAGATATAAGGAGGTTTATGTGTGAAAGAGCGTATCATATCACGGGGTTTGGATGCACCGGCGAAGTTTGCACCAACTCTCAATGTGAGAAAGGGCAATGCACGGTACCGAAGAGGCTAGCAATGATGGGAAGGTGAGAGTGCGTATAATCCATGGACTCAACATTAGTCATAAAGAACTCACATACTTATTGCAAAAATCTACAAGTCATCAAAAACCAAGCACTACGCATGCTCCTAGGGGGATAGATTGGTAGGAAAAGACCACCGCTCGTCCCCGACCGCCACTCATAAGGAGGACAATCAAAGAACACCTCATGTTTCAAATTTGTTACATAACGTTTACCATACGTGCATGCTACGGGACTTGCAAACTTCAACACAAGCATTTCTCAAATTCACAACTACTCAACTAGCAAAACTTTGATATCACTACCTCCATGTCTCAAAACAATCATCAAGCATCAAACTTCTCTTAGTATTCAATGCACTCATAAGAAAGTTTTTACTAGTCTTGAATACCTAGCATATTAAGATTATTTAAGCAAATTACCATGCTATTTAAGACTCTCAAAATAATCTAAGTGAAGCATGAGAGATCAATAGTTTCTTTAAAACAAATCCACCACCGTGCTCTAAAAGATATAAGTGAAGTACTAGAGCAAAAACTATATAACTCAAAAGATATAAGTGAAGCACATAGAGTATTCTAATAATTTCCGAATCATGTTTGTCTCTCTCAAAGGGTGTGTACAGCAAGGATGATTGGGGTAAACTAAAAAGCAAAGACTCAAATCACACAAGACGCTCCAAGCAAAACACATATCATGTGGTGAATAAAAATATAGCTCCAAGTAAAGTTACCGATGGAAGTAGACGAAAGAGGGGATGCGTTCCGGGGCATCCCCAAGCTTAGGCTCTTGCCACTCCTTGTTCCATAATCCATCAAATCTTTCACCCAAAACTTGAAAACTTCACAACACAAAACTCAGCAGAAAATCTCATGAGCTCCGTTAGCGAAAGAAAACAAAAGACCACTTCAAGGTACTGTAATGAACTCATTATTTATTTATATTGGTGTTAAACCTACTGTATTCCAACTTCTCTATGGTTTATAAACTATTTTACTAGCCATAGATTTATCAAAATAAGCAAACAACACACGAAAAACAGAATCTGTCAAAAACAGAACAGTCTGTAGTAATCTGTAACTAACTCAAACTTCTAGAACTCCAAAAATTCAGCCAAAATAGGACGAACTAGACAATTTTTTATTGATCAGCAGCAGTTGGAATCAATATTTTATCACGTTCTAGTGATTTTTAACAATTATTTTCGTGAACAGAAAGTTTCTGGAATTTTCTGCAAGATCAAATAACTATCATCCAAGAAGATCATATAGGTTTAACTTGGCACAAACACTAATTAAAACATAAAAACACATCTAACCAGAGGCTAGAACAAATATTTATTCCTAAACAGAAGCAAAAGCAAAAAACTAAAAATAAAATTGGGTTGCCTCCCAACAAGCGCTATCGTTTAACGCCCCTAGCTAGGCATAAAAGCAAGGATAGATCTAGGTATTGCCATCTTTGGTAGGCAATCCATAAATGGCTCTCATAATAGATTCATAAGGTAATTTTATTTTCTTTCTAGGGAAGTGTTCCATGCCTTTCTTTAATGGAAATTGGAATCTAATATTCCCTTCCTTCATATCAATAATTGCACCAATCGTTCTAAGGAAAGGTCTACCAAGAATAATAGGACATGAAGGATTGCAATCTATATCAAGAACAATAAAATCTACGGGCACATAGTTCCTATTTCCAACAATAAGAACATCATTAATTCTTCCCATAGGTTTCCTAATAGTGGAATCCGCTAGGTGCAAGTTTAGAGAGCAATCATCAAAATCACGGAAACCTAGCAAATCGCACAAATTTTTTGGAATCGTGGAAACACTAGCACCCAAATCACACAAAGCATAGCATTCATGATCTTTAATTTTAATTTTAATAGTGGGTTTGTGACGCCCAGATAATTAAGCTATAGTAACCCTCTACTAATGATGGCACGTCACCATGATTACTGTTGATAAACTCGCGTTGCTTCAATCCCATTCAAATTCAAAATTCAAAATCAAGTCAAACGGCAAAAGTTTTCAAACGTTCAAACTAAAATGTTCACAATATTCTATAAATTCTCCTGACCTTTGTCAAGTTGAATCCAATTTAAATTGACTCACAAATAATTTCCTAGGATTTCAATAAGTGGTCCAAAGGCTTTTAAATTGGCCTTTTCAATTAAGCAAATCTTCTCAACCTTTGCAAATGCCTCGAAAACTTTTGTGCAGCCCTAGAATATTGCGTAGCATTTTTGTGCATAGTTTGAGCTCCGACAATAATCAATTACTATATAAACTAAATAGGAAACACTAGCACTTTTATTAAAAAAGGGAGAAAAGCCCCCCCCCCCCCCTCTTTTCCCTATGGACCTAAACCTACAGTCCACCCCCTGTCCCACTGGGCCTTGGCCTAGCTAGAAGCAAAAACAGGTCCAGCCCACCCCTGCCATCCCCAACCTCCTGCTACAGGGAGGCAAGGGGGTTGTGGCACCCATCGGCAGGCCATGGCCGCGCCGTGCCTTGCGTGGAGGCCATCCACAGCCTCCCTCCCTTGCCTACAAGGGCCCCGCCTCCCTCTCGCTGGAAACCCTAGGACATTTTCCCCCTCGCCTCTCGCCCTCTCGCTCGATCTCGAGCTCGTCCGCCACTGACATTGCCGCGCCACCGTCGTTGTCGCCCACCGCATCCACCTGGACCCGCGCCAAGGCGACCAGGGGCTCCACCACGGTCGTCTCCATCGCCTGAGGTCGCCCATTGGAGCCCAGCGCCTTCACATCAAGCTCGTCGACGCCGTCTTCAACCTCTGCCCCGCCGGACCTCGCCGCTCAATTCGCCGCCTCCGGTGCTCCCCCAACCTCACTGACCTCCCCAGCCGTACCAATGTGAGCCCCTACACCGATTCCCCTTTCCTACCGTCGAATCCATCGTCGTAGGCCGTTGCATCACCGTGCCCGAGCTCCGGGCGAGCTCGCGGCCGCCGCGCCCGTGGCCGCACTCTCGCGCGCCTCCGGCTTCCTGGCCTCGCCCCTGCGCTGTCGGCGCGTGCGCCGGCCGCACCTAGGACCTGCCCGCTCGCGCCCGTCGCTCCCCGCCCGCACGCCAGCTGTGCGTGCGTGCGCGCCCACGCCCGCGTGCCTGCTGCTGGCGATCTACTGCGTTCGGCTGCTCCTCACCGCTTGCTGCGCGCGCCGACTGCTCTGTTGCTGCTCGTGCCGCCGCTGATGCTACTCCCTGCTACTGCTCATTGCTGTTGGCTGCTACTGCTCCTAATCCCTGCCGCTGCTTCTTCTTACTACTGCCACTGTCGCTAGTTGCTACTGCTCTGCCGCTACTGCTGCTCTGTTTTGCTGTTGCGTGCTCTATGTGTGTGTGTGGCTGCCTTTGCCACAGCCGTGTGTGGCCGGCCCTTGTTTTAATTAGGACTAGTTTAGATTAGAAGTAAAGTAGTGCTAAGTTAGTCTAATAGCAGATGACATGTGGACCTATTGTTAGTTTAACGAAAAAGCAAGTTTAAAAAAATGCCTAAGTCAATGATACATGGGACCCACTTGCACTATTCATCTGTTGACTAGTCAAATATTGACTGGGTCAACTCTGCTCAATAACCCCACTTGTCATGCACTCTGGCTAGCACTGCCCTAGGTGGCAAAAGTATTTACTGTTATTTTTTTGAATTTCTTTGAAAAATCATAATAAATGATCCGTAGCTTAGATTAAAATACTTTATACATGAAAGTTGCTCAAAACGACGAGACGAATCCGAATAAGCAGCCCGTTTGTCCGCCACACGTCCCTAGCTTAACAAACCTCGAACCTTTCCCCTCCGGTTCATCTGTCTGGCAGACGTCCGGAACCGGGAAAACATTCCCGGATGTTTTCCCTCTTGGTCTGTATCACCTAGCACCGCGTTAGATCGCTCCTAGCACCGCATTTTCCCATGTTATGCTTTAAGATGCTTTGATTGCTCTGTTATTTATTGTGTTCCCTCTCCGTTACTTCTTTCCGGTAGACCCCGAGGCGGCTGCCGATGCCACTATGTTCGACTACGTCACTGACGACCCTCCTTGTCTGAGCAACCAGGCAAGCCCCCCCCCCTTGATCATCCCGATATCGCCCATTCCATTCTCTCATGCTTGCATTAGATTTTGCTACTGTAATTGATTGTTCCTATTCTGATGCATAGCCTGCTTTTGTAACCTGCTTAATGTTACCTACCTGCTTATCCTAAACTGCTTAGTATAGGTTGGTTAGTGATCCATCAGTGACCCCCACCTTGTCCTTGTTGCCCCTGCTTCATCATTGAAGACCCGATCAACGGGATCGAAGACCAGGCCCCGACACCGCACATCAGTTTCCCCTTAGTTGCTCGACACTATTGGGTTACTATCGAGTGCCGAGGGTGAGACCTCTACAGCACTTCTGATGTTAACCCTGTAGTGTAGTTATTCGGTTGTGGTCATCGAGGGTGATTCCTCCTTAACCACTTCCGATACGACTCGGTCGTGCAACCCCTCAAGTGTGAACCTCGGGGGTGGTTCCTCTTACGTTCACCTTGATGATTACATCGAGTGGAATTCACCGGGGGTGATTCCTCGGGTTTCCCCCTTGATGTTTGGACACACGGATACTTGGACTTTACAGCTGTTTCTTGGAAGGACGGGTCGACCCTGAGGGGTACCCGCGAGTGATGTGGAGACGGGTTGACCTGGAGGGTGCCCGCGAGATACTTACGAGGCGTGGCCGGGCATTCTTAGCCCTTGCCGCAAGTCCTCGAGACGGGGCAACGGGGTCACATCTTTCGTGAGTCTCTGCTTGTTACCGCGTGCTCCTAATCCACTACGATTTGGATATTTGATCCGAGGGGCCTCTAGCCTGATAGCACTAACCATCACGTGGGCATAGTATGGGCGTTCTGCGTCGTATGCATCAGCCGAAGCTTAATAGACGTCATGTGACTGAGCGGCGCGTGCCGGGTTGGACTGGTAAGCTCCCGCCTTTTTTAAGGAGGTAGCTAGGTCTGCTCACTGGCCACCCACGCAACGTGCAGGAGTTCCCGGGGCGATGGCCCATGACCCCTGGGGGCATAGGTTTAGTCCGGCGTGCTTGACCTCTCAATTAAGCCTAGGTCGGGTTGCGGCGTATTGTTTGGCCGAGGCCGGGCATGACCCAGGAAAGTGTGTCCGGCCAGAGTTAATCGAGCGTGGTGGCTAAGTTGGTGCACCCCTGCACGGAAGAAAACATCTATCGATAGCCTGTCCTACGGTAACGGACACTTGGAGTTGTATCCCGATCGATACAACTAGAACTGGATACTTGTGATGAGTAATGGATTGTGATGATAACTGGATAGTATGGCTCTGGGATTGCTTTCTCGCAGGGAGTCGAGAAAGGATCTCCGGCCGAGGTTGATAACACTGCTACTACTTTACTTTATGCTACTCTTACCTCTTCTGATGCTGCAAGATGCTTGAAGATGCTAGTCTTCGATAGTACTAGGCCTTCTGTCTATTCTGGCATTTCTGCAGCCCAGTCCACATATACATCCTTCCTTTGATAATGTTGCATATGTAGTGTAGATCCTTGCTTGCGAGTACTTTGGATGAGTACTCATGGTTGCTTTGCTCCCCCTTTTCCCCCTTTCTTCTCCTTTTCGGTTGGTGCAACCAGATGTCGGAGCCCAGGAGCCAGATGCCACCGCCGATGTTTCCTACTACGTGGAGGCCGCCGACGACCAGGAGTAGTTAGGAGGCTCCCAGGCAGGAGGCCTTGCCTCTTCGATCGTGTTGCTTTTGTGCTGGCCTTCTTAAGGCAAACTTGTCTAACTTATGTCTGTACTCAGATATTGTTGCTTCCGCTGACTCTTGTGTTTTCGAGCTTATCTATTCGAGCCCTCGAGGCCCCTGGCTTGTAATATAAAGCTTGTATTATTTTAATTTGTGTCTAGAGTTGTGTTGTGATATCTTCCCGTGAGTCCTTGATCTTGATCGTACACATTTGCATGTATGATTAGTGTATGATTGAATCGAGGGCGTCACAAGTTGGTATCAGAGCCGACTGCCTGTAGGAACCCCCTTTCCAACTCCTTGGACGAAGTTGAGTCTAGTCACTACAAAAAATCTTTTACTAACCTGGCTGTGTGTCTTACGGGCCCACGCCGCCATTGGGTGATGTTAGGATCTTTTATTCCTCGTCTATGCTCTGAGACTCTGATATCTCTTCTATTCGGGTTAAACGATTTTACTAACTCTAACACTAGGTTCTCACAACTACTTCCTCCCGGGGAGCCCCTTCATTCCAGATGATCGCCTACTTCACCAGAAGACTTCGAAGATACTCTGTGATGTTCGCTCGAGAACTTGTGCTCATCGCTTTTTTGATTCACTTCCACCGTCAACCCCTATGGATAACGACCTACAATTGCCGTTCATACCTTCATCCCGAGTTGCTCTTGTTATTATAGGATGCTGAGATACTCGCCGATGTTCCGAGAATCCTTTATGCTTACTGCCCTGCAGTTCCTTAACACATGAAAGCCCTTGCGAATAATTCCTCACACTTACCGGGGATCCGGTCATCCGTAGTTGTTCATGTGTTTCACAATTTTTTTGGAATACTATTTGATCTTCCGATAATCCTTAGTAGCTTATTGCTCATGTTCTTCCTTATCGTCTTGCATTATGGTTAATTCCATATGTCTAACAATATTCATTAAACTCCTTTGAGATTGCCATTCCTTTCCTATTGATTTGACATGTGCGTGAACGCACACATTCATTAGTTATTCCCTGGTAATTATTTATCCTTCTGGATCAGACTCCACTCTAGACATGAGCTGTTTCTCGGCAAATCAAACCTTGATTGATTGTCGATCTAAGCCTATTCAACTTATCCATCCTTAATCAGAGCGTCTGCTTCTGATCCCTTGATTTGGAAATCATACTTCCTTTGCATTTGAGCTTCGAATTAGTCAGTTGTTTCTATAATCTGATATCCTTGCATTCTTTCTTCTTCTGGATGAGTATCGATGCTCACATCAGATCCCTTGTGGACCACCACATCCTTTGTTGGATCATTATCCGACAGTGCCCCTCGTATTTAATCACCTTGTGAGTTCTTCCCTGATACATAATGCCTTTGGTAAATTGTATTCTCTCCTTTGGTCAGCCATGCTCTACCTTTGAGCTTGTGTTAGTTACTCTTTAAGTTTGTGGTATATGTTCCTAAGATGCCCCTATGGGTTGAACTTATGCCTTCCCTAATCCTATGAACCCGAGAGTTCTCACGAGTCATACTCTCTGGCGTTTTGGCAGATAAATTCCAATGCTACAACTCCATCGAAAGCGAGAAGTGAATGAAAGGTTATGCATTGAAGAAGTGGGAGTCGACCTTGAACTTTGTGTTCATGCCCATGGACACGATGTAGATCCTATCATGGAAGCTTCTTGGTATAATAACTATTTTCTTGATATAATATCATCTGGTATCTGTGGATTGATCCTTTGCAACCGTGGTTCCGACCATGATTGTTCTTCTTTGGTCCCATTTCTTGGACGAGTTAAATCACTTGTCTTCTGCAGGTCAATACGCCTGCCCAACCCCTATTATGATCTACCTTCGAGTATTACCCCTGATATCTCGACGATATCATGCCACTGCAGTACATCTTATGAACTTTTGATGGAGTACTACCTTACCCTGTCTTTGCCACTTCATGGGTTCTGGGTTGTTTGTCAACCGAGAACACCGATAAGTGAATCGATTCCACACTCCGATTCTATAACTCTAAGTAATTTTTGTTGCTTACGAGTTTAATAATCCTTCAAGTCATTCCTAGCCTGATCGGCTATATCTTTACCGTGGTAACTTTTAACTGTGCTACCTGGTCCTTCTTCCCGGAGCACAATTTTTGATGATGAGCTAAGCCTACGTCGATCTTCCTCATCATATCATTTCGCCTTGAACAACAAGCTTGATTTCGAGTTTGTGTCGTAACCGTGGTTCCAATAACCTTTTGCTTCATCATTCCTTTGACTTGATGTCATCGCCGATCGATTACATCTTCATGAAATCTCTCGACAAATGTGTCGTGATCATCATCAACATTCTGAGCTCTTCCAGGATATCAATCGAATTTATGATGAGAAATACCAACCTTGCCCCTCGATGATTTGTGTTATCATCGACAACATTCTTGCCTCCCCCAACATGAATTTGTTCATATAAATTTTGGAAATACATCCTTTTTGACATGTCGACGGATTTTTGCTGAAACCATCGGCCACCTCCTCATCTTCCCTGATAAAATTGCATGAGGTGTTCAAGTAATTCCCGATGGATCCTTTGTGTTCCCAAGGTCCGGCCTTTACCTGATGACCATGTCAATGCTATCCAAAAGTATGACTGTGTTACTCCGAACATCACTAAGAACATTGGAGGCGCAATGCTAAATGTTTCTTGATCAATTATCCAAACACCGTTGTATGGGTAAACAACATGATTCTCCTTGCCCCATTAACGAAATGGATAAGTACTTGATGTCCTGTCATGTATATCATGCTCTGTTTGTTCTTGGGAAGCATATACTCTAATACTTTTGTATAAGCACCTTTTCCTTTCCATTGGTCTGGTTAAACTAATAACCACATTTTCCTTTCCATTGTTTTGTTTAACCTTTCTTGTTATCTATATGATCTAAGCAGTGATAAATCCCTCCTTATATATACACCTCGGTGTACAAGCTCTGCAGTAACACCTTGTTACTATTGTTGATGACATTCTGGTAGCCACCGATGGACGAGAACTTTGCCTATTGGTCCGCCTCGCCTTGTGAGCAGGAAAATGGTTCTCTTCGTCCCTCACCCTTGGTACCAACGCTGTTGCCAACATAAATGACAGGCTATCTTCTGACCTGCCTTGCTATCATGACCGTGCAAAATGCCAGCGCCCTTCATGCTTTTAACCCACAGGGTGGGCCCATAACCCATTGTTCCACAGGATCGAAACCTGACTCTTGTACATCCCTGTTCTCCAAAATTGCTCCTCGCGCTTGGCTTCATATGTAAATCATAAGCGACCTACCTAGTGATCTATTATGGTATCAGACGCAATACTTATTCCCATTGCTCTGAACCCCTTTCACCCTCTGTTTCAGGCAACGAACGATTGCCTACCCGCTTGAAGCTTCTTATTGCACCTTCTTACCTTGCTCTCGATGACTTTCTTTAATTTCAACTTGAGAGATGCCTCTATGCAACGTTCATTGAGATAGCCCCCAGGTACCTATCTTGTGTTGAGCTCCGTCCTTCCCAAGTCTTTCCCCTTACTCCACCCCTTAAATCTCGGGACAAGATTTCCTGTAGTGGAGGAGAATTGTAACGCCCGGATAATTAAGCTACAGTAACCCTCTACTAATGATGGCACGTCACCATGATTACTGTTGATAAACTCGCGTTGCTTCAATCCCATTCAAATTCAAAATTCAAAATTCAAAATCAAGTCAAACGGCAAAAGTTTTCAAACGTTCAAACTAAAATGTTCACAATATTCTATAAATTCTCCTGACCTTTGTCAAGTTGAATCCAACTTAAATTGACTCACAAATAATTTCCTAGGATTCCAATAAGTGGTCCAAAGGCTTTTAAATTGGCCTTTTCAATTAAGCAAATCTTCTCAACCTTTGCAAATGCCTCGAAAACTTTTGTGCAGCCCTAGAATATTGCATAGCATTTTTGTGCATAGTTTGAGCTTCGACAATAATAAATTACTATCTAAACTAAATAGGAAAGACTAGCACTTTTATAAAAAAGGGAGAAAAGTCCCCCCTATTTTCCCTATGGACCTAAACCTACAGTCCACCCCCTGTCCCACTGGGCCTTGGCCTAGCTAGCAGCAAAAACAGGTCCAGCCCACCCCTGCCATCCCCACCCTCCTGCTACAGGGAGGCAAGGGGGTCGTGGCACCCATCGGCAGGCCCATGGCCACGCCGTGCCTTGCGTGGAGGCCATCCACAGCCTCCCTCCCTTGCCTACAAGGGCCCCGCCTCCCTCTCGCTGGAAACCCTAAGACATTTTCCCCCTCGCCTCTCGCCCTCTCGCTCGATCTCGAGCTCGTCCGCCACTGACATCGCCGCGCCACCGTCGTTGTCACCCACCGCATCCACCCGGAGTCGCGCCAAGGCGACTAGGTGCTCCACCACGGTCGTCTCCATCGCCTGAGGCCGCCCGTTGGAGCCCAGCGCCTCCGCATCAAGCTCGTCGACGCCGTCTCAACCTCTGCCCCGCCGGACCTCGCCGCTCAATTCGCCGCCTCCGGTGCTCCGCGACCTCACTGACCTCCCCAGCTGTACCAATGTGAGCCCCTACACCGATTCCCCCTTTCCCACCGTCGAATCCGTCGTCGTAGGCCGTTGCATCACCGTGCCCGAGCTCCGGGCGAGCTCGCGGCCGCCGCGCCCGTGGCCGCACTCTCGCGCGCCTCCGGCTTCGTGGCCTCGCCCCTGCGCTGTCGGCGCGTGTGCCGGCCGCCCCAAGGCCTGCCCGCTCGCACCCGTCGCTCCCCGCCCGCGCGCCAGCTGCGCATGCGTGCGCGCGCGGCCACGCCCGCATGCCTGCTGCTGGCGATGCTACTGCGTTCGGCTGCTCCTCACCGCTTGATGCGCACGCCGACTGCTTTGCTGCTGCTCGTGCCGCCGCTGATGCTACTCCCTGCTACTGCTCATTGCTTTTGGCTGCTACTGCTCCTAATCCCTGCCGCTGCTTCTTACTACTGCCACTGTCGCTAGTTGCTACTGCTTTGCCGCTACTGCTGCTCTATTTTGCTGTTGCGTGCTTTATGTGTGTGTGTGGCTGCCTTTGCCACAGCCGTGTGTGGCCGGCCCTTGTTTTAATTAGGACTAGTTTAGATTAGAAGTAAAGTAGTGCTAAGTTAGTCTAATAGCAGATGACATGTGGACCTACTGTTAGTTTAAAGAAAAAGCAAGTTTAAAAAAATGCCTAAGTCAATGATACATGGGACCCACTTGCACTATTCATCTGTTGACTAGTCAAATATTGACTGGGTCAACTCTGCTCCATGACCCCACTTGTCATGCACTCTGGCTAGCACTGCCCTAGGTGGCAAAAGTATTTACTGTTATTTTTTTGAATTTCTTTGAAAAATCATAATAAATAATCCGTAGCTCAGATTAAAATACTTTGTACATGAAAGTTGCTCAAAACGACGAGACGAATCCGAATAAGCAGCCCGTTTGTCCGCCACACGTCCCTATCTTAGCAAACCTCGAACCTTTCCCCTCCGGTTCATTTGTCTGGCAGACGTCCGGAACCGGGAAAACATTCCCGGATGTTTTCCCTCTTGGTCTGTATCACCTAGCACCGCGTTAGATCGCTCCTAGCACCGCATTTTCCCATGTTATGCTTTAAGATGCTTTGATTGCTCTGTTATTTATTGTGTTCCCTCTCCGTTACTTCTTTCCGATAGACCCCGAGGCGGCTGCCGATGCCACTATGTTCGACTACGTCACTGACGACCCTCCTTGTCTGAGCAACCAGGCAAGCCCCCCCTTTGATCATCCCGATACCGCCCATTCCATTCTCTCATGCTTGCATTAGATTTTTCTACTGTAATTGATTGCTCCTATTCTGATGCATAGCCTGCTTTTGTAATCTGCTTAATGTTACCTACCTGCTTATCCTAAACTGCTTAGTATAGGTTGGTTAGTGATCCATCAGTGACCCCCACCTTGTCCTTGTTGCCCCTGCTTCATCATTGAAGACCCGATCAACGAGATCGAAGACCAGGCCCTGGCACCGCACATCACTTTCCCCTTAGTTGCTCGACACTACTGGGTTACTATCGAGTGCCGAGGGTGAGACCTCTACAGCACTTCTGATGTTAACCCTGTAGTGTAGTTATTCGGTTGTGGTCATCGAGGGTGATTCCTCCTTAACCACTTCCGATACGACTCGGTCGTGCAACCCTCAAGTGTGAACCTCGGGGGTGGTTCCTCTTACGTTCACCTTGATGATTACATCGAGTGGAATTCACTGGGGGTGATTCCTCGGGTTTCCCCCTTGATGTTTGGACACACGGATACTTGGACTTTACAGCTGTTTCTTGGAAGGACGGGTCGACCCTGAGGGGTACCCGCGAGTGATGTGGAGACGGGTTGACCTGGAGGGTGCCCGCGAGATACTTACGAGGCGTGGCCGGGCATTCTTAGCCCTTGCCGCAAGTCCTCGAGACGGGGCAACGGGGTCACATCTTTCGTGAGTCTCTACTTGTTACCGCGTGCTCCTAATCCACTATGATTTGGATATTTGATCCGAGGGGCCTCTGGCCTGATAGCACTAACCATCACGTGGGCATAGTATGGGCGTTCTGCGTCGTATGCATCAGCCGAAGCTTAATAGACGTCATGCGACTGAGCGGCACGCGCCGGGTTGGACTGGTAAGCTCCCGCCTTTTTTAAGGAGGTAGCTTTGTCTGCTCACCGGCCGCCCACGCAACATGCAGGAGTTCCCGGGGCAATGGCCCATGACCCCTGGGGGCATAGGTTTAGTCCGGCGTGCTTGACCTCTCTATTAAGCCTAGGTCGGGTTGCGGCGTATTGTTTGGCCGAGGCCGGGCATGACCCAGGAAAGTGTGTCCGGCCGGAGTTAATCGAGCGTGGTGGGTAAGTTGGTGCACCCCTGTAGGGAAGAAAACATCTATCGATAGCCTGTCCTACGGTAACGGACACTTGGAGTTGTATCCCGATCGATACAACTAGAACTGGATACTTGTGATGAGTAATGGATTGTGATGATAATTGGATAGTATGGCTCTGGGATTGCTTTTTCGCAGGGAGTTGAGAAAGGATCTCCGGCCGAGGTTAATAACACTGCTACTACTTTACTTTATGCTACTCTTACCTCTTCTGATGCTGCAAGATGCTTGAAGATGCTGAAGATGCTAGTCTTCGATAGTACTAGGCCTTCTCTCTATTCTAGCATTTCTGTAGCCCAGTCCACATATACAGCCTTCCTTTGATAATGTTGCATATGTAGTGTAGATCCTTGCTTGCGAGTACTTTGGATGAGTACTCATGGTTGCTTTGCTCCCCCTTTTCCCCCTTTCTTCTCCTTTCCGGTTGGTGCAACCAGATGTCGGAGCCCAGGAGCCAGATGCCACCACCGATGTTTACTACTACGTGGAGGCCGCCGATGACCAGGAGTAGTTAGGAGGCTCCCAGGCAGGAGGCCTTGCCTCTTCGATCGTGTTGCTTTTGTGCTAGCCTTCTTAAGGCAAACTTGTCTAACTTATGTCTGTACTCAGATATTGTTGCTTCCGCTGACTCTTGTGTTTTCGAGCTTATGTATTCGAGCCCTCGAGGCCCCTGGCTTGTAATATAAAGCTTGTATTATTTTAATTTGTGTCTAGAGTTGTGTTGTGATATCTTCCCGTGAGTCCTTGATCTTGATCGTACACATTTGCGTGTATGATTAGTGTACGATTGAATCGAGGGCGTCACAGGGTTCCCACTCATCATAAAGTTTTCTAGGGATAGAAACTTCCAACTCAAGTTTTTGTTCATAAGATTGCATCAAAGCATCAACGATATGTTTTGTAAAGGCTTTATTTTGACTATAAGCATGAGGAGAATTTAGCACGGATTGCAACAAGGAAATACAATCTATCAAAGAGCAATTATCATAATTAAATTTCTTGAAATCCAAAATAGTGGGTTTATTAATATCTAATGTTTTGATCTCTTCAATCCCACTTTTACCAATTTTAGCATCAAGATCTAAAAACTCCGAATTTTTGGAACGCTTTGTAGGTAAAGGTGGATCATATTCAGTCCCATCATTATCAAGATTCATATTGCAAAACAAAGATTTAATAGGGGACACATCAATAACTTTTAGATCTTCATCTTTATTTTCATAGAAATTTCAAGAACACGCTTTCACAAAGCAATCTTTCTTAGCACGCATCCTAGCAGTTCTTTCTTTGCACTCATCAATGGAAATTCTCATGGCTTTGAGAGACTCATTGATATCATGCTTAGGAGGAATAGATCTAAGTTTCAAAGAATCAACATCAAGAGAAATTCTATCAATGTTCCTAGCCAATTCATCAAATTTAAGCAATTTTTCTTCAAGCAAAGCATTGAAATTATTTTGCGAATTCATAAATTCCTTAATGCTAGTATCAAATTCAGAAGGCATCTTATTAAAGTTTCCATAAGAATTGTTGTAACCATAATCATTAGAGGAATTACTAGGATAAGGCCTAGGATTAAAGTTTCCTCTATACGCGTTGTTACCAAAATTATTCCTACCAACAAAATTCACATCGATAGGTTCATTATTATTCTCAATCAAAGTAGACAAAGGCATATCATTAGGATCAGAAGAAACACTCTTAGTAGCAAATAATTTCATAAGTTCATCCATCTTTCCACTCAAAACATTAATTTCTTCTATCGCATGCACTTTTTTATTAGTAGATCTTCCAGTGTGCCATTGAGAATAATTAACCATAATATTATCTAGGAGTTTAGTAGCTTCTCCTAAAGTGATTTCCATAAAAGTGCCTCCCGCAGCCGAATCTAAAAGATTTCTAGAAGCAAAATTCAATCCGACATAAATTTTTTGTATAATCATCCACAAATTCAAACCATGCGTAGGGCAATTATGTATCATTAATTTCATCCTCTCCCAAGCTTGTGCAACATGTTCATGATCAAGTTGCTTAAAATTCATAATATCGTTTCTAAGAGAGATAATCTTAGCGGGAGGAAAATAGTTAGGGATGAAAGCATCTTTGCACTTATTCCATGAATCAATACTATTTTTAGGCAAAGATGAAAACCAAGCTTTAGCACGATCTCTAAGCGAAAAAGGAAATAGCTTCAATTTAACAATATCATTGTCCACATCTTTCTTCTTTTGCATATCACACAAATCAACGAAGCTATTTAGATGGGTAGCGGCATCTTCACTAGGAAGGCCGGCGAATTGATCTTTCATGACAAGATTCAACAAAGCAGCATTGATTTTACAAGATTCAGTATCGGTAAGAGGAGCAATCGGAGTGATAAGGAAATTATTATTGTTGGTATTGGTAAAGTCACATAATTTGGTATTATCTTGAGCCATCGTGACAAGCAAGCAATCCAACACACGAGCAAACAAGAAGCGAGCGAAAAGAGGCGAACGAAAAAGAGGGCGAATAAAACGGCAAGGGTGAAGTGGGGGAGAGGAAAACGAGAGGCAAATGGCAAGTAAAGTAATGCGGGAGATAAAGGTTTGTGATGGGTACTTGGTATGTTGACTTTTGCGTAGACTCCCCGGCAACGGCGCCAGAAATCCTTCTTGCTACCTCTTGAGCACTACGTTGGTTTTTCCTTGAAGAGGAAAGGGTGATGCAGCAAAGTAGCGTAAGTATTTCCCTCAGTTTTTGAGAACCAAGGTATCAATCTAGTAGGAGGCCACGCACGAGTCCCTCGCACCTACACAAACAAATAAATCCTCGCAACCAACGCGATAAGGGGTTGTCAATCCCTACACGGTCACTTACGAGAGTGAGATCTGATAGATATGATAAGATAATATTTTTGGTATTTTTATGATAAAGATGCAAAGTAAAGAAACTAAAATAAAAACGACGCTAGAAATAGCTTGTTGTCGGGAGATTAATATGATGGAAAATAGACCCGATGGGCATTGGTTTCACTAGTGGCTTCTCTCAAGAGCATAAGTATTTACGGTGGGTGAACAAATTAGTGTTGAGCAATTGACAGGATTGAGCATAGTTATGAGAATATCTAGGTACGATCATGTATATAGGCATCACGTCCGAGACAAGTAGGCGTCTACTACTATTACTCCACACATCGACCGCTATCCAGCATGCATCTAGAGTATTAAGTTCATAAGAACAGAGTAACGCTTTAACCAAGATGACATGACGTAGAGGGATAAACTCATGCAATATGTTATAAACCCCATCTTGTTGTCCTCGATGGCAACAATACAATACGTGCCTTGCTGCCCCTACTGTCACTGGGAAAGGACACCGCAAGATTGAACCCAAAGCTAAGCACTTCTCCCATTGCAAGAAAGATCAATGTAGTAGGCCAAACCAAACTGATAATTCGAAGAGACTTGCAAAGATAACCAATCATACATAAAAGAATTCAGAAGATTCAAATATTGTTCATAGATAAACTTGATCATAAACCCACAATTCATCGGTCTCAACAAACACACTGCAAAAGAAGATTACATCGAATAGATCTCCACAAGAGAGGGGGAGAACATTGTATTGAGATCCAAAAAGAGAGAAGAAGCCATCTAGCTAATAACTATGGACCCGAAGGTCTGAGGTAAACTACTCACACTTCATCAGAGAGGCTATGGTGTTGATGTAGAAGCCCTCCGTGATCGATGCCCCCTCCGGCGGAGCTCCGGAACAGGCCCCAAGATGGGATCTCACAGGTACAGAAGGTTGCGGCGGTGGAATTAGGTTTTTGGCTCCGTATCTGGTAGTTTGGGGGTACGTAGGTATATATAGGAGGAAGAAGTACGTCGGTGGAGCAACAGGGGGCCCACGAGGGTGGAGGGCGCGCCTGGGGGGGTAGGCGCGCCCCTACCTCGTGGCCTCCTGTTTGATGTCTTGACGTAGGGTCCAAGTCCTCTGGATCACGTTCGTTTCGAAAATCACGTTCCCGAAGGTTTCATTCCGTTTGGACTCCGTTTGATATTCTTTTTCTGTGAAACTCTGAAATAGGCAAAAAACAACAATTCTGGGCTGGGCCTCCGGTTAATAGGTTAGTCCCAAAAATAATATAAAAGTGTACAATAAAGCCCAATAATGTCCAAAACAGAATATAATATAGCATGGAACAATAAAAAATTATAGATACGTTGGAGACGTATCAGGTTTCATTCCGTTTGGATTCCGTTTGATATTCCTTTTCTGCGGAACACTGAAATAGGCAAAAAAACAACAATTTGCACTGGGCCTTCCGTTAATAGGTTAGTCCCAAAAATAATATAAAAGTGCATAATAAAGCCCATTAAACATCCAAAACAGATAATATAATAGCATGGAACAATCAAAAATTATAGATACGTTGGAGACGTATCAAGCATCCCCAAGCTTAATTCCTGCTCGTCCTCGAGTAGATAAATGATAAAAACAGAATTTTTGATGTGGAATGCTACCTAGCATAATTCTCAATGTAATTTTCTTTATTGTGGCATGAATGTTCAGATCCGAAAGATTCAAGATACAAGTTTAATATTGACATAAAAATAATAATACTTCAAGCATACTAGCAAAGCAATCATGTCTTCTCAAAATAACATCGCCAAAGAAAGTTATCCCTACAAAATCATATAGTCTGGCTATGCTCTATCTTCATCACACAAAATATTTGAATCATGCACAACCCCGATGACAAGCCAAGCAATTGTTTCATACTTTTGATGTTCTCAAACTTTTTCAATCTTCATGCAATACATGAGCGTGAGCCATGGACATAGCACTATATGTGGAATAGAAGGGTGGTTGTGGAGAAGACAAAAAGGAGAAGATAGTCTCACATCAACTAGGCATATCAACGGGCTATGGAGATGACCATCAATAGATATCAATGTGAGTGAGTGGGATTGCCATGCAACGGATGCACTAGAGCTAGAAGTGTATGAAAGCTCACCAAAAGAAACTAAGTGGGTGTGCATCCAACTCACTTGCTCACGAAGACCTAGGGCATTTTGAGGAAGCCCATCATTGGAATATACAAGCCAAGTTCTATAATGTAAAATCCCCGCTAGTATATATGAAAGTGACAACATAGGAGACTCTCTATCATGAAGATCATGGTGCTACTTTGAAGCACAAGTGTGGTAAAAGGATAGTAGCATTGTCCCTTCTTTCTTTTTCTCTCATTTTTTTGTGGGCTTCTTTAGCCTCTTTTTTGGGCTTCTTTGGCCTCTTTTATTTATTTTTAAAGTCCGGAGTCTCATCCCGACTTGTGGGGGAATCATAGTCTCCATCATCCTTTCCTCACATGGGACAATGCTCTAATAATGATGATCATCACACTTTTATTTACTTACAACTCAAAAATTACAACTCAATACTTAGAACAAAATATGACTCTATGTGAATGCCTCCGGCGGTGTACCGGGATATGCAATGAATCAAGAGTGACATGTATGAAATGATTATAAAGGTGGCTTTTCCACAAATACGATGTCAACTACATGATCATGCAAAGCAATATGACAATGATGAAACGTGTCATAACAACGGAACGGTGGTAAGTTGCATGGAAATATATCTCGGAATGGCTATGGAAATGCCATAATAGGTAGGTATGGTGGCTGTTTTCAGGAAGGTATATGGTGGGTGTATGATACCGACGAAAGGTGTGCGGTATTAGAGAGGCTAGCAATGGTGGAAGGGTGAGAGTGCGTATAATCCATGGACTCAACATTAGTCATAAAGAACTCACATACTTATTGCAAAAATCTATTAGTTATCGAAATGAAGTACTACGCGCATGCTCCTAGGGGGATAGATTGGTAGGAAAAGACCATCGCTCGTCCCCGACCGCCACTCATAAGGAAGACAATCAATAAATAAATCATGCTTCGACTTCATCACATAATGGTTCACCATACGTGCGTGCTACGGGAATCACAAACTTTAGAACAACTATTTCTAAAATTCACAACTACTCAACTAGCATGACTCTAATATCACCATCTTCATATCTCAAAACAATTATCAAGTATCAAACTTCTCATAGTATTCGATGCACTTTATATGATAGTTTTTATTATACCCATCTTGGATGTTCATCATATTAGGACTAATTTTATAGCCAAAGCAAATTACCATGCTGTTCTATAAGACTCTCAAAATAATATAAGTGAAGCAGGAGAGATCAATAATTTCAATAAAATAAAACCACCACCGTGGTCTAAAAGATATAAGCGAAGCACTAGAGCAAAATTATCTAGCTCAAAAGATATAAGTGAAGCACAAAGAGTATTCTAATAAATTCCGATTCATGTGTGTCTCTACAAAATGGTGTGTACAACAAGGATGATTGTGGTAAACTAAAAACCAAAGACTCAAATCATACAAGACGCTCCAAGCAAAACGCATATCATGTGGTGAATAAAAATATAACCTCAAGTAAAGTTACCGATAGAAGAAGACGAAAGAGGGGATGCCTTCCGGGGCATCCCCAAGCTTAGGCTTTTGGTTGTCCTTGAATTTTACCTTGGGGTGCCTTGGTCATCCCCAAGCTTAGGCTCTTGCCACTCCTTATTCCATAATCCATCAAATCTTTACCCAAAACTTGAAAACTTCACAACACAAAACTCAACAGAAAATCTCATGAGCTCCGTTAGTATAAGAAAACAAATCACCACTTTAAGGTACTGTAATGAACTCATTCTTTATTTATATTGGTGTTAAACCTACTGTATTCCAACTTCTTTATGGTTCATACCCCCGATACTAGCCATAGATTCATCAAAATAAGCAAACAACACGACAGATTGACAAAAACAGAACATTCTGTAGCAATCAGATTTGTTCGAATACTTCTGGAACTTCAAAAATTCTGAAAAACTAGTACAACCTGGATAATTTGTATATTGATCTACTGCAAAAATAATTGTCAATTTATCACGTTCTGGTGAATTGTAACAATTAGTTTAGTGAGTGCAAAGTTTCTGTCTTTTTCAGCAAGATCAAAGAACTATCACCCAAGAAGATCCTATTGGTTCTACTTGGCACAAACACTAATTAAAACATAAAAACACATCTAAACAGAGGCTAGATGAATTATTTATTACTAAACAGAAACAAAAGTAAGAAACAAAAATAAAATTGGGTTGCCTCCCAACAAGCGCTATCGTTTAACGCCCCTAGCTAGGCATTGATAATTTTAATGATGCTCACATGAAAGACAAGAATTGAAGCACAAAAAGTGCATCAAATAGCATGTGAAAAACACATCTAAGTCTAACATACTTCCTATGCATAGGCATCTTATAGGCAAACAAATTATCATAGCAAGCAAAAACTAGCATATGCAAGGAAGAGGAAAGAAACAATAGCAATCTCAACATAACGAGAGGTAATTTAGTAACATGAAAATTTCTACAATCATATTTTCCTCTATCATAATAATTACATGTGGGATCATAAGAAAATGAAACAAAATATCTATCACATAAAATATTTTCAACACGATCCACATGCATGCAAAGTTGACACTCTTCCAAAATAGCGGGATTAACATTAACTAAAGTCATGACCTTTCCAAACCCACTTTCAATAATATTGCAAACATTATTATCAATCTCATATTCATCATGGGGCTTAAATAAATTTTCAAGATTATAAGAAGAATCACCCCAATCATGATCATTGCAACAAGTAGTGGACATAGCAAAACTAGCATCCCCAAGCTTAGGGTTTTGCATATTATTAGCACAATTTACATCAATAGAATTTATAATAATATCATTGCAATAATGCTTTTCATTCAAGGAGCTATCGTGAATCACTTCATAAGTTTCTTCTTTCAAAGCTTCAGCACAATTTTCAGATTCACGAATTTCAAGCAAAACCTCATAAAGATAATCTACTGCACAAAACTCACTAGCAATTGGTTCATCATAATTGGATCTCTTAAAAAGATTAGCAAGGGGATGAGGATCCATATCAATAGATTTTTAGCATGCGAAGATGCAAGAACATAGAAGGCACATGGCAACAGAAGCAAACGAAAAAGACGAATGCAGGAGAGGTGAATAAAACTGCAAAGGTGAAGTGGGGGAGAGGCAAACGAGAGGCAAATGCCAAATAATGTAATGCGAGGGATAAGAGTTTGTGATGGCTACTTGGTATGTCTTGACTTGTGCGTAGATCTCCCCGGCAACAGCGCCAGAAATGGCTAGTTGCTGGGAGATCAAATCTTGACTTGACTTGGCGTAAGCCTCCCCGGCAACGGCGCCAGAAATCCTTCTTACTACCTCTTGAGCATGCGTTGGTTTTCCCTTGAAGAGGAAAGGGTGATGCAGCAAAGTAGCGTAAGTATTTTCCTCAGTTTTTGAGAACCAAGGTATCAATCCAGTAGGAGGTTACACGCAAGTCGCCTTGTACCTGCACAAACAAATAAGAACCTTGCAACCAACGCGATAAAGGGGTTGTTAATCCCTTCACAGCCACTTGCAAAAGTGAGATCTGATAAAGATAATAAGATAAATATTTTTGGTATTTTTATGATATAGATTGGAAAGTAAAGATTGCAAAATAAACGGCGGCAAAAATAGCAAATTGACAGGAAAATAATATGATGGAAGATAGACCCGGGGGCCATAGGTTTGACCAGTGGCTTCTCTCAAGATAGCATAATCTACGGTGGGTGAACAAATTACTATCGAGCAATTGATAGAAAAGCGCATAGTTATGAGAATATCTAGGCATGATCATGTATATAGGCATCACGTCCGCGACAAGTAGACCGAGATGATTATGCATCTACTACTATTACTCCACACATCGACCGCTATCCAGCATGCATCTAGAGTATTAAGTTCATAAGAACAGAGTAACGCATTAGGCAAGATGACATGATGTAGAGGGATAAACTCAAGCAATCTGATATAAACCCCATCTTTTTATCCTCAATGGCAACAATACAATACGTGCCTTGCTTCCCCTGCTGTCACTGGGAAAGGACACCGCAAGATTGAACGCAAAGCTAAGCACTTCTCCCATTGCAAGAAAGATCAATCTAGTAGGCCAAACCAAACTGATAATTCGAAGAGACTTGCAAAGATATCAAATCATACATATAAGAATTCAGAGAAGAACCAAATATTGATCATAGATAATCTTGATCATAAACCCACAATTCATAGGATCTCGACAAAGACATCGCAAAAATAATTACATCGAATAAATCTCCAAGAGAACCGAGGAGAACTTTGTATTGAGATCCAAAGAGAGAGAAGAAGCCATGTAGCTAATAACTATGGACCCGAAGGTCTGTGGTAAACTACTCACACATCATCGGAGAGGCTATGGTGTTGATGTAGAAGCCCTCCGTGATCGATTCCCCCTCCGGCGGAGCGCCGAAAAAGGCCCCAAGATGGGATCTCACGGGTACAGAAGGTTGCGGCGGTGGAAATAGGGTTTCGTGGTGCTCTCGGATGTTTTCAGGGTATATGAGTATATATATAGGCGAAAGAAGTAGGTCGGTGGAGCCACGAGGGGCCCACGAGGGTGGGGGGCGCGCCTACCCCCTGGGCACGCCTCCCTACCTCGTGGACGCCTCGTTGCTTCCTTGACGTCCACTCCAAGTCTCCTGGATTGCGTTTGTTCCAAAAATAACTCTCCCGAAGGTTTCATTCCGTTTGGTATTCCTTTTCTGCGAAACACTGAAATAAGCAAAAAAACCAGCAATTTGCACTGGGCCTTCAGTTAATAGGTTAGTCCCAAAAATAATATAAAAGTGCATAATAAAGGCTATTAAACATCCAAAACAGATAATATAATAGCATGGAACAATCAAAAAATTTAGATACGTTGGAGACGTATCAGGCACGTGGACCCGCGTCGTGAGGGCAACTTCGGTGGCCCACTCCGGCGAGAGCGCGGCCGCAGCCGCCATGCGCGTGCTAACAAGGTTCATGAGTGTGGCCGCAATTTGCGATCGGGCGGAAAAGGCAGCCCAAACGGCCGCTGTTGCTTCTCAGGTGGCGGCAACAACATCTGCCTCGGGGATAGCAACTGGCGAGAACGGCACATCAGTTGTCCATTCCGCAGCGGCGGCCTTAGCCCTGATGAAGGCCGCCCACGACCATGTCGAGGCCGCCCACGCCGAGCTCCTGGCCGTCACCGCACAAATCGAACGAAGCTTCTCCGACAACGGTCGGCAACCCACGGCCGAAGAGCTGGCAATCGCCGAGAGCGTTCGAGCAGCCGTCCGTTCCTCCGCCGCATACCTTGCAACGATGGAGCCCGTCCAAGCCCAGATCGCGTCCGCCCACGCCCAGCTCGTGGCGGCCTTTTGCAAAGAGATGGCGGACACGGATGGCGAGATGCTTGCCGAGTATGGTGCAATGGATGCCATGGAGCCCCTTCCCCAGGAGACCGTCGGGCGCGAGCTGGACATGGAGGCGGCGGCGGAGATCGACGAGCACCAGCCGTAGTAGTTCTCTTTGTTTTGTTTAATTAAGAGCGCCGGTCTTTAATTTGTTAGAGTAATGTTTAGGTCAGCTAGCTCTGTTTAAGTGCTGAACTTGCTCGATTAAGAAGTGTGGGTGTGTTGTAGTCTCCTTTGTGTACCCAAATTATGCAATGACGTGGATGACCACTGTAACCATGGAAAATCGAACCAAAACTTTTGACGTTCAAACTCATCACACACGGGTTAAGCTATCTGAATCGTTTGTGATGTCCACATATCGTACACAGTTCTGAATAAGGGACCATGTCTGATGACACTTTGCGTGCCAGTTTTTTGGCTGAAGCGATTCCAAATTTTCGGCTACCGCGGAAATATCTACCTCCCCGCCCCCTCCCCCTTACCAAAAGCCACATTTCCCCTCTTTCCGCCTTCCTTTCCAAGTTGAAACCTTCACTCCTTGCTTGCAGCTCTACCGCCTCCTCGCCGGCGACCCTCCTTCACGCTGCTCGGCCTCCTCTATCCAGGCAGGTAATCCACACCCGACCCCCATCCTCCTCCTCCTTCCACATCCCACATGCCCCGACCGCCGGCGCGAGCGCGACACCTTCCACCCAAATCACCGACCCCTCCACCAAATAAGCGCCGGCCTAAGCCATGGCCCACGCAGTATAGCCAGGACCTCAAGGAGCATTTGGCAGCGGAGAAGAAAATTGCGGCCGCACGCGCGGATGAGGTTGCGATGGCTGCCATTCGTGCCGACCCCCAGATCTTGAAGGAGCACCTTGCCAATTGCTAGCTATGCCGGTTAAGCATGCTCGGTTTACCCGTTGTGTGTGCTGCTCCTGCCTTTCCTTCACAAATTCTAGTGAATTTTGCTATCTAATTTCACCATGCAATCTTTTGCTCTAGTGTATATGTTCTATATGTCGTGCAGTGTGGTGGTCACTTATTAACTGTTTTGTTAATTAGTTTTCGTCTTCAGTTAACTGTTTGGTTCAATTCTGCAAATGTGATGTTCAATTCTTCAAGCTGCAATTTTTTATTGTCTTCCATGTGAGATTGAATTTATCTTTACAAAATTGTGGGTGCATTCTATTAGTGTACACCATGTGAGGAATAAATTGAATTTGGCTGTAGTAAATACATGAGAAATAAATACAATTGCTAGAATTGGCTGTAGTTAACTGTTTGGTTAACTCTCTGATCTTCTATTAGGAGTATGTTATATTGTGCAATGTGGTGCTCAGTTAATGTTTGGTTCATTTGTTGTGGTGTTTAGTTAACTGCTTGGTTCAATTCTGCAATGCGATGTCCAATTATCGTGGGTAGAATTTTGTATTGTTGTGCAGTTGAGGAATAAATCGAATTTGGCTGCACTTAATACATGAGAAACATATACAAGTGCTATATTTCCTAGTTCTTAATCATGCTTGGTTTGGGTGAATGGGTTTTCCGTGTGGCTTCAATTAATCTGATGAATCTGCAATGTGCTTATTTTTCATCAACATATTTTACTGATAGCATGTGAATCCTTACTTAACCTGATGACTAACTACCTTATATGTGTTGCAGGGAAACAATGGGAAGCACTGAGGTTTACAATCCAGGTTAGCACGTGCATGGTCTGTTGTCTAATAGCACATTATTGTGCAATTGCAGGAACCATTCTAATATTTTGGTTTTTAACAATTTGGTCTTGCACATGTAGGTCCTGCTGTCATAGGTTTTGACCCACTGTTCGACCCTTTTTGCATATGGGGAAATGAGTTGTCCATGAATATCAATCAAATCAAGAAACTCAGAAAGATTGTTAGGATAAAGAAATTAGCGACAAGAAACAACAAGATCTTTGTCTGCACAATGAAGAAGACATCAGTTCACTACAAGATGGTACTAACTATTATACCTTGCCTTTTTTATTCCTTTGCCCCATTTCCAATATAGAGAAGATATTTATGCACATCCTTGTTTTCAGGCCTTTCCAAAGCAGTTCACTGATGATTACCTCTCAAACCACCTCTATGGTCAGGAGGCGAGGAAGGTTTTCATACAACACCCACGGTTCAATATTAAAATGTTCCTAAAGAGGACGAAGGACGAACAGTCAATCATCCACAGGCACTGGCCTAAAGTTGCAAAGACCTTCAACATGAATGAAGGCTCAATATTCGCCTTCCGCTTCAGCAGTTTTCCAGATGAGATGCATCGTCTATGTACCGTCTATGATGCTAATTTCGAAAGGTTCTACAAGTTGCATGTGGAACTTGCTGCTGGTGCAATTGTGTAATGGGGTAGCTGAGTGCTGAAGCTATATCATGTTGTACTCTGATGTATTTCAATTATGAAATTCTGCTTCCTTAATATGGAAATGAAATATATTGTGTACTTAATATGAAATGTCAATTAGATTAATAAATGGATTATTAATAATCAGATAATTACCCTGCTAATGGCGAATTAGCCTGCTAATTGTGTTTTGCTATTGGAAACGGTTGTTGAAAAAATATCGTGGGCGATGACCTCAGGCAACGCACACAGTTTCTAGGAATAAACCGTGTTGGATCACAGAACAATCACACACGACTTTCTCTTGAAAACTTTTTGCGTTAGGCCACCTTGCGCGAACGTTTACCACATAAAAACTGTGTGTGATGGGCAGCCTTTGCCACACAGTTTCTTCTACGGACCGTGTGTGATACATTCAATAACGCAAACAATTTAACGGGAAAAATTGTGTGTGAGGTACCTGTGAACGGAAATGTTTTCCTTGGAGCGACTGTGTGGGATGTGCATATGAACGGAACATTTAGCGGGGACTGACTGTGTGGGATGTACTTGCGGCGGGAAACAATTTCGCCGTATAATTGTAATTTTTAGGTCTACTATACGTATTTCTGTATTTGAGTGCTCGCCGGTCGCACACGGCCTCATTTTGCCAAACGTGTGTGCCAGGAGGGCATATCTCCGACGGTTTCTGGGTCGTGTGGGAAGGACCCCCCTATCGCCCGCTCACTTGGCGACGGTTCCAAATGCCGTCGCGGAAAGGGGTTAAAAACCGTTTGTTTAGGACCGACGCGCACCAGTGGTTGTTATGCGGTTTGACCGATAAAGATCTTCGTAGAATATGTAGAAGCCAATATGAGCATCCAGGTTCTGCTATTGGTTATTGATCGGAGATGTGTCTCAGTCATGTCTACATAGTTCTTGAATCGTAGGGTCCGCACGCTTAACGTTCGATGACGATCTGTATTATGAGTTATGTGTTTTGGTGACCGAAGTTTGCTCGGAGTCCCAGATGAGATCACGGACATGACGAGGAGTCTCGAAATGGCCGAGAGGTAAAGATTGCTATATTGGACGAAGGTATTCGGACACCGGAATGGTTTCAGAGAGGTTCGGTTATTTTTCGGGGCACCGAGGGGTTACCGGAACCCCCCGGGGAAGTATTGGACCTTCATGGGCCTTAGTGGAAAGGAGAGGAGGGCCGCAAGGGGTGCCCCCCATGGCAAGTCCGAATTGGACTAGGGAGGGGGCGGCGCCCCCCTCTTTCCTTCTCCCTCTCCTCCTCCTTCCCTCTCTCCCCTCTTAGAAAACAAAGGGGAGTCCAACTAGGATTGGGAATCCTAGTTGGACTCCCCCTATGGCCCGCCCCTCCTTGGCCGCCGCCTCCTCCCCCTCCTCCTTTATATACGGGGGTGGGGGCTCCCCAAAGCACAAAAATTGTTTCCTAGCCGTGTGCGGTGTCCCCACCACAGTTTACCACCTCGGTCATATTGTCGTAGTGCTTAGGCGAAGCCCTGCGCATATCACATCACCAACACTGTCGCCACGTTGCCGTGCTGACGGAACTCTTCCTCGACCCTCTACTAGATCAAGAGCTCGAGGGGCGTCATCATGCTGAACGTGTGCTGAACACGGAGGTGCCGTACATTCGGTACTTGGATCGGTTGGATCTGAAGACGTTCGACTACATCCACCGCGTTACTAAACGCTTCCGCTTATGGTGTACGAGGGTACGTGGACACACTCTCCCTGCTCGTTGCTTCTCCTAGATAGATCTTGCGTGATCGTAGGAAATTTTTTTGACTTACTACGTTCCCCAACAAGTACATGTGTGAATACATAGACAAACGGAGTGTCCCTAGCATGCCTCTAGTTGACTAGCTCGTTAATCAAAGATGGTTAAGTTTCCTAACCATAGACATGTGTTGTCATTTGATGAACGAGATCTCATCATTAGAGAATAATGCGATGGACAAGACCCATCCGTTAGCTTAGCATAATGATCGTTTAGTTTTACTGCTATTGCTTTCTTCATGACTTATACATATTCCTCTGACTATGAGATTATGCAACTCCCGAATACCGGAGGAACACTTAGTGTGCTCTCAAACGTCACAACGTAACTGAGTGATTATAAAGATGCTCTACAGGTGTCTCTGAAGGTGTTTGTTGAGTTGGCATAGATCGATATTAGGATTTGTCACTCCGTGTATCGGAGAGGTATCTCTGGGCCCTCTCGGTAATGCACATCACTATAAGCCTTGCAAGCAATGTGACTTATGAGTTAGTTACGAGATGATGCATTACGGAACGAGTAAAGAGACTTGCCTGTAACGAGATTGAACTAGGTATGAGGATACCGACGATCGAATCTAGGGCAAGTAACATACCGATGACAAAGGGAATAACGTATGTTGTTATGCGGTTTGACTCATAAAGATCTTCGTAGAATATGTAGGAGCCAATATGAGCATCTAGGTTCCGCTATTGGTTATTGACCAGAGATGTGTCTCGGTCATGTCTACATAGTTCTCGAACCCGTAGGGTCCGCACGCTTAATGTTCGATGACGATTTGTATTATGAGTTATGTGTTTTGGTGACCGAAGTTTATTCAGAGTCCCGGATGAGATCACGGACATGACGAGGAGTCCCGAAATGGTCGAGAGGTAAAGACTGATATATTGGAAGGTTATATACGGATACCGGAATGGTTCCGAAGAAGATCGGGGATTTTTCGGAGTACGAGGAGGTTACCGGAACCCCCGAGGAAAGTTAATGGGCCTATTGGGCCATAGTGGAGAGAGAGAGGCTGCCACAGGAGGTGGCGCCCCTCCCCCCAAGCCCAATCTGAATTGGATAAGGGGTGGGGGCGCGGCCCCCCTTTCCTTCTCCCTCTCCCTCCTTTCCCCTTTCCCCTCTCCGTTAGATGGAAGGAGGGGGCGAATCCTACTAGGAATGGAGTCCTAGTAGGACTCCCCCCTCTTGGCGCCCCCTTGGGCTGGCCTCCTCCTCCCCCCTCCTTTATATACGTGGGGAAGGGGGCACCCCAAAGGCACAACAGTTGTTTCTTAGCCGTGTGCGGTGCCCCCCTCCACAGGTTAACACCTCGGTCATATTGTCGTAGTGCTTAGGCGAAGCCCTGCGTGGATCACATCACGAACACCGTCGCCATGCCGTCGTGTTGACGAAACTCTCCCTCGACCCTCTACTGGATCAAGAGCTCGAGGGACGTCATTGTGCTGAATGTGTGCTGAACATGGAGGTGTCGTACGTTCGGTACTTGGATCGGTTGGATCGTGAAGACGTTCGACTACATGAACCGCGTTACTAAACGCTTCCACTTTCAGTCTACGAGGGTACGTGGACACACTCTCCCCGCTCGTTGCTATGCTTCTCCTAGATAGATCTTGCGTGATCGTAGGATTTTTTTTGAATTACTACGTTCCCCAACAGCCCCCCCATGGGAGTCCGAATAGGACTAGGGGAGGGGGCAGCGCCCCCCTTTCCCTCTCCCTCTCCCACTCCTCCCGTTTCCCCTCCGAGGAAGAAAGGAAAAAAGGGGGTCGAATCCTACTAGGAGTGGAGTCACTACTGCAGGATGCTGCTAATGCGACACTACGATCAGAGACCCTTTGACGAAACTGTGTGCGATGCATTAATCACAAACGGTGATGTAAAAAAACGTCAAAAAAGATGCAAAACGTTTGTGATGAATGATACATCAAACACGGTTCAGATTTTAGTTGTGTGTGCGATGAGGGGCATACGGTTGATCTGTAAGAACTGTTTGCGATGAGACAAAACAACAGAAACGGGCAGCCAGATCAAGGTGTGTGTGATATACGGCATACATTTCACTCCGATGAACCATTTACGATGATTGAGGTGAACACAAATGATTCGGCGTAACAAGAAGTGTGTGATATCCGGCAAACATGTCGGTAATCAGAATTGTGTGCGATCATTATAGATAGCCCATACAGTCTTTTTTTGTGAATTGTGTGCTCGTCGGGGCACACAGTTCAACAAACCAACCTGTTGGCGATAATGTAGAAGATCTCTATCGAATACATATTACTAACCGTCTGCAATGAGATTGGCAGGATAAACAAAGATATATACAGCCTGCTTAATTTAGTCCTTCTTCTTCTTCTTGTTGTTGTTGGATGGCCCCGTGACATCGTCTTGGCGAGGATGCTTCTTTCCGCTGACCGTTGGCTTTTCATCGCCGCCGCCGTCGTCATCGTCGTTGCTGTCGTCGTCGTCCTCTGACTCGTTCGACCATTCCTTCTCCTCATCATCGTCGTCCTCTTCTTCGTCCTCCGGCGGCTCCTCGTCCGTCTGGTTGTCGTCTGACAACTCCGGAGGCGGCGTCCCTTCCATGAACCGGATATAATCGAGGTCTGGGCTCAACGCCGGACTCATGGAAGACGAGCGGGATGATTCCGATATTTACCTATCATCGGGCGCCAGACTGCTGGCCGAACTGTAATCCTCGCTGTCGTTCGACATGGCTGCAGAGTGTGGGCCAGTGTGTAGCGCGGCCCGCCAGGGACGATGAATATGGTGGACACTTAAGCGGGGTATGCAGAGAAGAGGAACTGCCAATTGAAGCGGGGATTGAAGCGTGGGTTGACGTATTATCTAACCGCTGATATAATCAACCATAATTATTTGTACCCAGTCGCTCCAAATTCCCAGGGTTGCGCTGGACTCATATTGGTTATTTGGCTAGTTTCCTTTTTCAGGACAAAAACAAGGAACGAGTTTTGGGATTATGCACCGGTACCGGTATGAATGGAGTAGGACAGTTGGCAAGCAATACATTGAGCTCTTCTTATTGATAAAGCCAGTAATAATCAAACTAGGAAGGAAAAGAAAAAAGACAAAGAAAAATATCTGCACGAATCTTCGCGTAACATCAATGGCATAGGACCTAGATGTACATTACTTAGAGCACATCTAGATGTGCTTTAGCAATACTGTCAAACAAAACCCCTAATCATCATTGCAAACAGCGCATAGAACATGGCTAATGCGACAACCACAACTACACATGCTAGTTCCTTCTTGTCTCTTTCTTTCATCTGTTGCGTGTGATTAATTCTTTCTTGCTTCATCATACTGATTGTACATTCCAGATCAGCCGGTTTCTTCTTCAGCTTTACGTTATCTTCTGCGAGCTTGGTGATAACACTCCGAGCCTTGCAATGCCATTCTTCATCCAGCCAGTTAAAAAGGCACAAGCCTCATATCCCTGCCAATGTTAAATAGTATTCTGGATGAGCGGTGGCATTAACTGAAGTACAATGATGAACTTAATTAGCACTAACCTCTAAGGGGCAACTGAGAAACCACCTGCCAATGTCAAATCCCTCCGTGCATACACGTCGAGTGGGAGTGTGCCCGTGCACACAACTAAGCTTTTGGTACTTCTCGGTGGCGCAAAACTCGGAGTCGAACTCGTGTTGCGGGAGTCTGGAGTCATGCTCCGGATCCGGCGGCAGATCGCTTTCCTGGGGGGGGGGGGGGCATTCAGGACGGATTCAGCAAGGAGTTGAAGGAAATATGCCCTAGAGGCAATAATAAAGTTATTATTTATTTCCTTATATCATGATAAATTTTTATTATTCATGCTAGAATTGTATTAACCGGAAACTTGATACATGTGTGAATACAAAGACAAACAGAGTGTCACTAGTATGCCTCTACTTGACTAGCTCGTTGATCAAAGATGGTTATGTTTCCTAGCCATTGACATGAGTTGTCATTTGATTAACGGGATCACATCATTAGGAGAATGATGTGATTGACTTGACCCATTCCGTTAGCTTAGCACTCGATCGTTTACTATGTTGCTATTGCTTTCTTCATGACTTATACATGTTCCTATGACTATGAGATTATGCAACTCCCGTTTACCGGAGGAACACTTTGTGTGCTACCAAACGTCACAACGTAACTGGGTGATTATAAAGGTGCTCTACAGGTGTCTCCGAAGGTACTTGTTGGGTTGGCGTATTTCGAGATTAGGATTTGTCACTCCGATTGTCGGAGAGGTATCTCTGGGCCCACTCAGTAATACACATCACTATAAGCCTTGCAAGCATTGTAACTAATGAGTTAGTTGCGGGATGATGTATTACGGAACGAGTAAAGAGACTTGCCGGTAACAAGATTGAACTAGGTATCGAGATACCGACGATCGAATCTCGGGCAAGTAACATACCGATGACAAAGGGAACAACGTATGTTGTTATGCGGTCTGACCGATAAAAATCTTCGTAGAATATGTGGGAGCCAATATGAGCATCCAGGTTCCGCTATTGGTTATTGACCGGAGAGGTGTCTCGGTCATGTCTACAAAGTTCTCGAACCCGTAGGGTCCGCACGCTTAACGTTACGATGACGGTTATATTATGAGTTTATGTGTTTTGATGTACCGAAGGAGTTCTGAGTCCCGGATGAGATCGGGGACATGACGAGGAGTCTCAAAATGGCCGAGACGTAAAGATCGATATATTGGACGACTATATTCAGACTTCGGAAAGGTTCCGAGTGATTCGGGTATTTTTCGGAGTACCGGAGAGTTACGGGAATTCGTATTGGGCCTTAATGGGCCATACGGGAAATGAGAGAAAGACCCCAAAGTGTGGCCGCACCCCTCCCCATGGACTAGTCCGAATTGGACTAGGGAGGGGGGGCGCCCCCTTCCTTCTTTCTCCTTCTCCCTTCCCTTTTCCTACTCCAACAAGGAAAGGAGGAGTCCTACTCCCGGTGGGAGTAGGACTCCCCCCTTGGCGCGCCCTCCTCCTAGGCCGGCCGCCTCCCCCCTTGCTCCTTTATATACGGGGGCAGGGGGGCACCCCATAGACACAACAATTGATCAACGATCTTTTAGCCGTGTGCGGTGCCCCCCTCCACCATATTACACCTCGATAATATCGTAGCGGAGCTTAGGCGAAGCCCTGCGTCGGTAGAACATCATCATCGTCACCACGC
This sequence comes from Triticum aestivum, assembly GCF_018294505.1. Lineage (NCBI taxonomy): Eukaryota > Viridiplantae > Streptophyta > Magnoliopsida > Poales > Poaceae > Triticum > Triticum aestivum. The sequence goes on from NC_057802.1 coordinate 543,713,423, forward strand.
TGTCGTGCTGACGAAACTCTCCCTCAACACTCGGCTGGATCGGAGTTCGAGGGACGTCATCGAGCTGAACGTGTGCTGAACTCGGAGGTGCCGTGCGTTCGGTACTTGATCGGTCGGATCGTGAAGACGTACGACTAAATCAACCGCGTTGTGTTAACGCTTCCGCTTTCAGTCTACGAGGGTACGTGGACAACACTCTCCCCTCTCGTTGCTATGCATCACCATGATCTTGCGTGTGCGTAGAATTTTTTTTGAAATTACTACGTTCCCCAACAGTGGCATCCGAGCCAGGTTTTATGCGTTGATGTTATATGCACGAGTAGAACACAAGTGAGTTGTGGGCGATATAAGTCATACTGCTTACCAGCATGTCATACTTTGGTTCAGCGGTATTGTGAGATGAAGCGGCCCGGACCGACATTACGCGTACGCTTACGCGAGACTGGTTTCACCATTGCGAGCACTCGTTGCTTAAAGGTGACTGGCGGGTGTCTGTCTCTCTCACTTTAGTTGAACCGAGTGTGGCTACGCCCGGTCCTTGCGAAGGTTAAAACAGCACCAACTTGACAAACTATCGTTGTGGTTTTGATGCGTAGGTAAGAACGGTTCTTGCTAAGCCCGTAGCAGCCACGTAAAACTTGCAACAACAAAGTAGAGGACGTCTAACTTGTTTTTGCAGGGCATGTTGTGATGTGATATGGTCAAGACATGATGCTATATTTTATTGTATGAGATGATCATGTTTTGTAACCGAGTTATCGGCAACTGGCAGGAGCCATATGGTTGTCGCTTTATTGTATGAAATGCAATCGCCATGTAATTGTTTTACTTTATCACTAAGCGGTAGCGATAGTCGTAAAAGCAATAGTTGGCGAGACGACAACGATGCTACGATGGAGATCAAGGTGTCGCGCCGGTGACGATGGTGATCATGACGGTGCTTCGGAGATGGAGATCACAAGCACAAGATGATGATGGCCATATCATATCACTTATATTGATTGCATGTGATGTTAATATTTTATGCATCTTATCTTGCTTTGATTGACGGTAGCATTATAAGATGATCTCTCACTAAAATTTCAAGATAAAAGTGTTCTCCCTGAGTATGCACCGTTGTGAAAGTTCTTCGTGCTGAGACACCACGTGATGATCGGGTGTGATAGGCTCTACGTTCAAATACAATGGGTGCAAAATAGTTGCACACGCGGAATACTCAGGTTAATGGCCTCGGAACACGGAGACCGAAAGGTCGAGCGTGAATCATATAGTAGATATGATCAACATAGTGATGTTCACCATTGAAACTACTCCATCTCACGTGATGATCGGACATGGTTTAGTTGATATGGATCACGTGATCACTTAGAGGATTAGAGGGATGTCTATCTAAGTGGGAGTTCTTAAGTAATATGATTAATTGAACTTAAATTTATCATGAACTTAGTCCTGATAGTATTTTGCAAATTATGTTGTAGATCAATAGCTCGCGTTGTTGCTTCCCTATGTTTATTTTGATATGTTCCTAGAGAAAAATTATGTTGAAAGATGTTAGTAGCAATGATGCGGATTGGATCCGTGATCTGAGGATTATCCTCATTGCTGCAGAGAAGAATTATGTCCTTGATGCACCGCTAGGTGACAGACCTATTGCAGGAGCAGATGCAGACGTTATGAACGTTTGGCTAGCTCAATATGATGACTACTTGATAGTTTAGTGCACCATGCTTAACGGCTTAGAATCGGGACTTCAAAGACGTTTTGAACGTCATGGACCATATGAGATGTTCCAGGAGTTGAAGTTAATATTTCAAGCAAATACCCGAGTTGAGAGATATGAAGTCTCCAACAAGTTCTATAGCTAAAAGATGGAGGAGAATAGCTCAAGCAGTGAGCATGTGCTCAAATTGTCTGGGTACTACAATCGCTTGAATCAAGTGGGAGTTAATCTTCCAGATAAAATAGTGATTGACAGAATTCTCTAGTCACCATCACCAAGTTAGTAGAACTTCGTGATGAACTATAGTATGCAAGGGATGACGAAAGTAATTCCCGAGCTCTTCGTGATGCTGAAATCGACGAAGGTAGAAATCAAGAAAAACATCAAGTGTTGATGGTTGACGAGACCACTAGTTTCAAGAAAAGGGCAAAGGGAAGAAGGGGAACTTCAAAAAGAACGGCAAGCAAGTTGCTACTCAAGTGAAGAAGCCTAAGTCTGGTCCTAAGCCTGAGACTAAGTGCTTCTACTGCAAAGGGACTGGTCACTGGAAGCGGAACTACCCCAAGTATTTGGTGGATAAGAAGGATGGCAAAGTGAACAAAGGTATATTGGATATACATGTTATTGATGTGTACTTTACTAGTGTTTATAGCAACCCCTCGGTATTTGATACTGGTTCAGTTGCTAACAGTAGTAACTCGAAACGGGAATTGCAGAATAAAAAGAGACTAGTAAAAGGCGAGGTGACGATGTGTGTTGGAAGTAGTTCCAAGATTGATATGATCATCATCGCACACTCCCTATACTTTCGGGATTAGTGTTGAAACTAAATAAGTGTTATTTGGTGTTTGCGTTGAGCATGAATATGATTTGATCATGTTTGTTGCAATACGGTTATTCATTTAAATTAGAGAATAATTGTTGTTCTGTTTACATGAATAAAACCTTCTATGGTCATACACCCAATAAAATGGTTTGTTGGATCTCGATCGTAGTGATACACATATTCATAATAATGAAGCCAAAAGATGCAAAGTTAATAATGATAGTGCAACTTATTTGTGGCACTGCCGTTTAGGTCATACCGGTGTAAAGCGCATGAACAAACTCCATAATGATGGACTTTTGGAATCACTTGGTACTTGCGAACCGTGTCTCATGGGCAAGATGACTAAAACACCGTTCTCCGGTACTATGGAGAGAGCAACTAATTTGTTGGAAATCATACATACAGATGTATGTGGTCCGATGAATCTTGAGGCTCGTGGCGGATATCGTTATTTTCTCACCTTCACAGATGATTTGAGCAGATATGGGTATATCTACTTAATGAAACATAAGTCTGAAACATTTGAAAAGTTCAAAGAATTTCAGAGTGAAGTTGAAAATCATCGTAACAAGAAAATAAAATTTCTACGATCTGATCGTGGAGGAGAATATTTGAGTTATGAGTTTGGTCTTCATTTGAAACAATGCGGAATAGTTTCGCAACTCACGCCACCCGGAACACCACAGCGTAATGGTGTGTCCGAACGTCGTAATCGTACTTTACTAGATATGGTGCGATCTATGATGTCTCTTACCGATCTACCACTATCGTTTTGGGGTTATGCATTAGAGACAGCTGCATTCACATTAAATAGGGTACCATCTAAATCCATTGAGACGACATCTTATGAACTGTGGTTTGGCAAGAAACCAAAGTTGTCGTTTCTTAAAGTTTGGGGTTGCGATGCTTATGTGAAAAAGTTTCATCCTGATAAGATCAAACCCAAATCAGAGAAATGTGTCTTCATAGGATACCTAAAAGAGACAGTTGGGTACACCTTCTATCACAGATCCGAAGGCAAGACATTCGTTGCTAAGAATGGATCCTTTCTAGAGAAGGAGTTTCTCTCGAAAGAAGTGAGTGGGAGGAAAGTAGAACTTGATGAGATAACTGTACCTGCTCCCTTATTGGAAAGTAGTTCATCACAGAAATCTGTTCCTGTGACTCCTACACCAATTAGTGGGGAAGTTAATGATGATGATCATGTAACTTCAGATCAAGTTACTACCAAACCTCGTAGGTAAACCAGAGTGAGATCCGCACCAGAGTGGTACGGTAATCCTGTTCTAGTAGTCATGTTACTCTACCATGACGAACCTACGAACTATGAAGAAGCAATGGTGAGCCCAGATTCCGCAAAATGGCTTGAGGCCATGAAATCTGAGATGAGATCCATGTATGAGAACAAAGTATGGACTTTGATTGACTTGCCCAATGATTGGCGAGCCATTGAGATTAAAATGGATCTTCAAGAGGAAGACGGACGCTGATAGTAGTGTTACTATCTACAAAGCTAGAATTGTCACAAAAGGTTTTCGACAAGTTTAAGGTGTTGACTACGATGAGAGTTTCTCACTCGTATATATGCTTAAGTCTGTCTGAATCATGTTAGCAATTACCGCATTTTATGAAATATGGCAAATGGATAAACAAAACTGCATTCCTTAATGGATTTATTAAAGAAGAGTTGTATATGATGCAACCAGGAGGTTTTGTCAATCATAAAAGTGCTAACAAAATATGCAAGCTCCAGCGATCCATCTATGGACTGGTGCAAGCATCTCGGAGTTGGAATATATGCTTTGATAAGTTGATCAAAGGATATAGTTTTATACAGACTTGCGGTGAAGCCTGTATTTACAAGAAAGTGAGTGGGAGCACTACAACATTTCTGATAAGTATATGTGAATGACATATTGTTGATCGGAAATAATGTAGAATTATTCTGCAAAGCATAAAGGAGTGTTTGAAAGGAGTTTTTCAAAGAAAGACCTCGGTGAAGCTGCTTACATATTGAGCATCAAGATCTATAGAGATAGATCAAGACGCTTGATAAGTTTTTTCAATGAGTACATACCTTAACAAGATTTTGAAGTAGTTCAAAATAGAACAGTCAAAGAAAGAGTTCTTGCCTGTGTTACAAGGTGTGAAATTGAGTAGGACTCAAAGCCCGACCACAGCAGAAGATAGAAAGAGAATGAAAGTCATTCCCTATGCCTTGGCCATAGGTTCTATAAAGTATGCCATGCTGTGTACCAGATCTATTGTATACCCTACACTGATTTTGGCAAGGGAGTACAATAGTGATCTAGGAGTAGATCACTGGACAGCGGTCAAAATTATCCTTAGTGGAATAAGGATATGTTTCTCGATTATGGAAGTGACAAAAGGTTCGTCGTAAAGGGTTACGTCGATGCAAGTTTTGACACTAATCTAGATGACTCTAAGTCTCGGTCTAGATACATATTGAAAGTGGGAGCAATTAGCTAGAGTAGCTCCGTGCAGAGCATTGTAGACATAGAAATTTGCAAAATACTTACGGATCTGAATGTGACAGACCCGTTGACTAAAATTATCTCACAAGCAAAACATGATCACACCTTAGTACTCTTTGGGTGTTAATCACATAGCGATGTGAACTAGATTATTGACTCTAGTAAACCCTTTGGGTGTTGGTCACATGACGATGTGAACTATGGGTGTTAATCACATGGTGATGTGAACTATTGATGTTAAATCACATGGCGATGTGAACTAGATTATTGACTCTAGTGCAAGTGGGAGACTGAAGGAAATATGCCCTAGAGGCAATAATAAAGTTATTATTTATTTCCTTATATCATGATAAATGTTTATTATTCATGCTAGAATTGTATTAACCGGAAACTTGATACATGTGTGAATACATAGACAAACAGAGTGTCACTAGTATGCCTCTACTTGACTAGCTCGTTGATCAAAGATGGTTATGTTTCCTAGCCATTGACATGAGTTGTCATTTGATTAACGGGATCACATCATTAGGAGAATGATGTGATTGACTTGACCCATTCCGTTAGCTTAGCACTCGATCGTTTAGTATGTTGCTATTGCTTTCTTCATGACTTATACATGTTCCTATGACTATGAGATTATGCAACTCCCGTTTACCGGAGGAACACTTTGTGTGCTACCAAACGTCACAACGTAACTGGGTGATTATAAAGGTGCTCTACAGGTGTCTCCGAAGGTACTTGTTGGGTTGGCGTATTTCGAGATTAGGATTTGTCACTCCGATTGTCGGAGAGGTATCTCTGGGCCCACTCAGTAATACACACCACTATAAGCCTTGCAAGGATTGTAACTAATGAGTTAGTTGCGGGATGATGTATTATGGAACGAGTAAAGAGACTTGCCGGTAACGAGATTGAACTAGGTATCGAGATACCGACGATCGAATCTCGGGCAAGTAACATACCGATGACAAAGGGAACAACGTATGTTGTTATGCGGTCTGACCGATAAAGATCTTCGTAGAATACGTGGGAGCCAATATGAGCATCCAGGTTCCGCTATTGGTTATTGACCGGAGAGGTGTCTCGGTCATGTCTACATAGTTCTCGAACCCGTAGGGTCCGCACGCTTAACGTTACGATGACGGTTATATTATGAGTTTATGTGTTTTGATGTACCGAAGGAGTTCGGAGTCCCGGATGAGATCGGGGACATGACGAGGAGTCTCGAAATGGCCGAGACGTAAAGATCGATATATTGGACGACTATATTCGGACTTCGGAAAGGTTCCGAGTGATTCGGATATTTTTCGGAGTACCGGAGAGTTACGGGAATTCGTATTGGGCCTTAATGGGCCATACGGGAAAGGAGAGAAAGGCCCCAAAGGGTGGCCGCACCCCTCCCCATGGACTAGTCCGAATTGGACTAGGGAGGGGGGGCGCCCCCTTCCTTCTTTCTCCTTCTCCCTTCCCTTTTCCTACTCCAACAAGGAAAGGAGGAGTCCTACTCCCGGTGGGAGTAAGACTCCCCCCTTGGCGTGCCCTCCTCCTAGGCCGGCCGCCTCCCCCCTTGCTCCTTTATATACGGGGGCAGGGGGCACCCCATAGACACAACAATTGATCAACGATCTTTTAGCCGTGTGCGGTGCCCCCCTCCACCATATTACACCTCGATAATATCGTAGCGGAGCTTAGGCGAAGCCCTGCGTCGGTAGAACATCATCATCGTCACCACGCCGTCATGCTGACGAAACTCTCCCTTAACACTCGGCTGGATCGGAGTTTGAGGGACGTCATCGAGCTGAACGTGTGCTGAACTCGGAGGTGCCGTGCGTTCGGTACTTGATCGGTCGGATCGTGAAGACGTACGACTACATCAACCGCGTTGTGTTAACGCTTTCGCTTTCGGTCTACGAGGGTACGTGGACAACACTCTCCCCTCTCGTTGCTATGCATCACCATGATCTTGCGTGTGCGTAGAATTTTTTTGAAATTACTACGTTCCCCAACAGGAGCTATACTTTGGACATGCTAAAATAGATCGAGATAGATTGGGACCTGACAGGACGATTTGGATCCGTAGTACACCTGCCTTCTGATGACCTTAGGCAAGTGCTCGGCGGCGACCGCCATCACGGCGGCGATATGAGCAGGAGCAGCCGCACCGAAACCATCAGCACCACTCGTCCGCATTCCCCCAATGTCAGCACCACGCGAGGGAATTTGGAGGCTATGTAGGGATTTGGGGGAAATGAGGAAACTGTGGAGATAAGCTAACGGTCGGGAACTACTTATGGCACTATATGTTGTATACGGCACACTGTTTATAGATGTCGTTTGTGTGTTAGGTATTACAACGTCACACACGATTTTCGCACCAAACCGTGTGAGAAGACAACCGTATGTGATGTACTACCCTATCCATATAATTGAGTTACGGTGAGATACCGTGTAAACAGCTGCTCTGCGGATATCCGTAAAAAAACAGCCGCTTTGCGTATAGAGATGGCGGCGGTGGCCTAGGCAGTGGCTACCGGAGAAGAGGTTAATCCTCGGTCGGTGGGCAGTGCTGGCGTCATAGGAGGTCAACTGTCGGGACCTCGATTCCAAGTCACACCGATCTAGCCTGTAACACCTCATATCACTTTGCGGCCTCACGCACGGTACTCCCACGGGTGTCGCCTTACCATGGCCTGGGACCGTTTGCGCCTTTTGGCTCACGTATATGACAATGTCGCTAGCATCCATATGACAGAGAACCCGGGCCGACATGGCTAGTTGTGAACCCAAAGCGGCACTAACGTATGGGGACAGGCATACATGAATCAACATCGAACGTGTCGGTCAGCAGCGTGCGAATCCGGGCTGTAGCACTGGGCTAACAGGACTCCGGGAACCCGGGCTGTAGCAGGCTAGGCAGGACTCCGGATGTCACCGCGTGACATTTCCCCGAAGGGACAGACACAGGAACGATATGAAACACATGCCGGCCAGTCAAGTGTCCAGAGCAGTAGTGCTGGGCTAGCAGGACTCCGGTGAACCGGGCTGTAGCGGACTACTATGGCTCAAGGAGGCACTAGACTACATTTCCCCATAAGAGAGGCTGCTAAGGATAGACAACTAGATTGTCGGATCCCACACATACCAAGCATTTCAATCATACACACAATATGCTCGATATGTGCAAATACAACATGGCATCACAACAAGACTCTACGACTCAGAGTATTTATTCATTAGGCTCCGAAGAGCCAGATATTACAAACATGGGTCTCATGACCCAACATTCAGAGCATACAAGTCAAACACATGCGGAAGCTTAACATGTCTGAGTACAGACATCTACAAATGGAAAAGGCTGAGAAGCCTGACTATCTACAGATCCTGCCGAGGGCACAAGATCGTAGCTGAGGTATCAAGCTAAACGTCGAAGTCCACACGGAACTACTAGCGAGACTGACGTCTCTCTGCAAAACATAAAATAAGCAAACGTGAGTACAAATGTACCCAGCAAGACTTACATCAGAACTATCTACATATGCATCGGTATCAACAAAGGGGGTGGTGGAGTTTAACTGCAGCAAGCCAGCTTTGACTCGGTGGCTATCCTGAACTACGACTGCAAGTAACTCTTTTGAGGTGGCGCACACGAGTCCACATATTCACCATATCAATACACCACTATGGATCCGCTCCCGTCTCCCTACGAGAACGCCATCCATAGCACTCACGCTTATCTTGCGCTTTTTAGAGTATCCACTTTCACTTGTCTATGAACTATTATAGGCAACCCAAAAGTCCTTTACCGCGGACACGGCTATTCGAATAGATCATATTAACCCTGCAGGGGTGTACTTCGTCACACACGCTCTCGCCACTTACCACCATGTACACGTCGTGTACCTCGGCAACCTTCAAGCGGAAGCCTGGCGAGGGAGTCGTCCACGACCTGACTAACCACACAAGTCTCTAGTCCAGGTTTATCGCCTATTCGGGTTCCATCCGCAAGGAGATCCGGCCGGGGTGTCGCTCACGGCCCCAAACGATGTGTGCAGGGTTCCCGAGCCCACCATCCGGGTGCCACTCGGTACACCAGGCCACGTGTGCCTAGTCTGTCCCAAGCCCACCTGTACCGGGTGCCACTTGGTAGACTACTAACACTACCTACAAACACCAGAAACTAGTTGCAACTCCTGGACAGAGATCAGGTTGATTAATAAGTCGAGAGGGGCACTTAAGCATTCCAATGCGTGGTAGTAACTGTTCATGGATCACAAACACAGAACTCAGTTCCTGAGGACGGCTGCAACGAGACAACCCACCATGTACTCCTACATGGCCTCTCACCGCTACCTTTACCAAATCGTGTTCACACACTTAGCTCTCAACGGTAGGACATGTTCACCACATTCCAATTCATCCCCGATGAATCAGACTCGACTCAACTCTAAGCAGTAGCAGGCATGACAAACAAGCATGAATGAGTAGGCACATCAGGGCTCAAACAACTCCTACTCATGCTAGTGGGTTTCATCTATTTACTGTGGCAATGACAGGTCATGCAGAGGATAAAGGGGTTCAGCTACCGCAGCAAGTAACAGATGAATCGTTGTTGTCCTAATGCAGTAAAAGAGAGCAGGAGCGAGAGAGTGGGATTGTATCGGAATGAACAAGGGGGTTTTTGCTTGCCTGGCACTTCTGAAGATAGCATTGAGTCTTCATTAGTGTCAGCGATCACAACGTCGGAACATCGTTTACTGAGGGGGGACAAACACCGGCAAACAGAGAAGAAACACGATCAATGCAATGCACAATATGATGCATGATCATGACATGGCAATATGCTGTGGTTTGGGCTAATGCAACTAGCAGCAATTTAAATGGAGTTGGCTTGAATCAAAGATTCAAATTCAAACTCCATATGTGATTTCTTAAATGCCATTTAATTGAATTGTCCTAAACAGTAGTCATAAGTTGTTCTAACATGCATGGAAATGGTACAGATGGATAGATTGGATTTTTCTGATTATTTTTCATATATAAATTATTCCATTTGGAGCTACGGTTGAATTTCTATGAATTTTAGAAGTTTAGGGCATTTTCTGGAATTTCCTGTATAAAAATAATTCCAGTAATTAAATTACTGCGTCAGCACTACGTCAGGATGACATCAGCAAGTCAACAGCGGCTGGTCCAGGTCAAACCTGACCAGTGGGACCCATTGGTCAGTGACTCAGAGCTGGTTTGAGTGGATGACAGGTGGGACTGGTCAACGCTGACTTGGTCAAAGTCAAACTGACACGTGGGGTCCGCAAGATTAGCACTAATCTAAACAGAAGTTAAACTAATCTAAATAGGCACAGGGGCCCACATGGCAGTGGCTCTGGGGGGTCAGTTAGGCACTAATGACGGTGCCACGTCACCAGCCACCGGAGTTGGACGCCGGCGACCTCACAGTGCGGCGGCGGCTTGCCGGAGTCACGATGTGGCCGTCGGCTGGACGTGCCCAGGGCAACGGGCGATAGCCCTTGATCCCACGCATCTAGCGGAGGCAGCAGCAGGTTACGGGGTCACCGGAATCGACGCCGGCGACGAGCCGAGCGGCGGCCGGACCTACGGGCATGAAGCAATCGGCGCTAGGGTGAGGGAAACGGCTGGATTTTGTTGTCTACGACGTCTACGCAACCGCACTAGACCTCTAGGAACACGCTCCTGACCGTAAGGTCACCGGAGCATCAACGGCGTTGAGCTCGGGCGGCGGTGCTCCTCGGCTTCCATGAAAACGACGGCCAGAGCTCGAAATTGAGCACGGGGGTAGGGGGAAACAATGCGGGGCTCACATGGAGGTCGTTGAGCTTCTCAGCGGCTCGGGGGAGGCGTCGAAGGTGACGAACGGGCGCCGGCGATCTTGGCGACTGAAGGTTGAAGATGACCGCGGCGGTGAGGGCGTTCGGGGCTTCTGGCGACGCGTGGTTCGGTGGGGACGTCGAGGACGAAGCGGCGGAGCTTCTTGGCACAGTGAGAGGGCGAGGGAGGTACGGTGGTCAGGCGGGCGGCAGCGGCGAGCTCGGTGGCTCTCGGGCGGCTGCTGGAGAAGGGGCAGAGGAGAGGGAGAGAGTGCAGCGAGTGAGGGAGAGGAGAGAGGGCTTCGAGCCGTCTCCAGGTGCGGGGTTGGGTTGACGGAGAGCGCGACACGGCGAAGCAGGAGGTGGCGCAGTGCCTGCGTGCGCGCGGCGACCACGCGTCTGTCCTTCTGTCCAGGGAGGAAGACGACAGGGAGGCTGCGGTGGTGGGTTGGGCCAGGAAAAGAACTGGGCCGGCTCTGCTGCAGGTAAGCACCAGGTAAGTCTTTCTCTCCTCTGTCTTTTATTCATATTTTCTATTTTCTGTCTTTGTTTTTTGGATTTAGTAAAATACTAAACCACTTTATAAAATCCTGAAATAAATTGTGGGCAGATACTGGATTATTCCCAACAGCCCTCAACTACTTTTCAGAATTATTAGAGCATTTAAAATATTTATAGAATTTAAATGCCCCAATTCAAATACAATATGAGTTAATTCAAAAATCCATAAATGGCCAAGAAATATGCTCACCATTTTTGGCAGAGGTTTTCACCTTTATCAAAAATCATGAACATTTCCAAAGGGCATTTTGGGTTCATTGAAAACATTTGAATTTGACCCTAGTTGAGTTCATTTGGTGCTAGGGTTTGTTCATCCCCATTTCAAATTTCAATAAATTTAGACATGATGCAAGCATATCTAGCTAGCCTAAGTGCATGCCAGACTAGGGATGTGACATCAATCCTCGGTCTGCGGCGGGAGATAGGAGGAGCTCAACCATCGAGGTCGGCGGCGGCGTGATTCGAGCACATCCATAGCGGTTGAAGGCGGGATAGTGGAGGTCAAACTTCAGGCAGCAGCCGCACTAAGCTTTGCTCCTCGACCCTGCTGTCTCGGCGTGCCGCCGCATCGCGCTTGTCTATCTGCTGGGTGGAGGTCGCTGCGCGGCTAATTAATTAAGGTATTCTTTTTGTGAGTGGCTTAATTAAGGTATTCAATTCCTAAGGCTAGTGTTGTACTAGTACTCTGCGTGTAAATTGATTGGCCAATAATTTATGTCATTGCACGTCTGGATAACAACATGGAGCGCCCTCAGTAATTATTAAAATAAAACCTTGTGTTTTATGCACGCATCTTTGGGCAGTAGTTAATCCGTGTATTAATGTTGTTGTTTTGTTTTTAATTACCATTCGTGTGCTGCAGATGGGACGATCTCGATGGATGAAGAATCGGAAAACCGAAGATTTTATCAGTGGCGTGACAGAGTTCATGAATTTGGCTGAAAGTACAAAGAGGAGAATTGGTGATACGGATTACATCCTGTATCCATGTACTGACTGTGCCAATACAGAGTCACATGAAGTTACAGATGTCCAGATGCACTTAGTCTCTAGGGGATTCATGGATGGATATATATGTTGGACCAGACACGGTGAAGAGGAGGTCATGGATGAAGATACCCAGGGCAGCCAGATGCCAAACCCCGATCAGTGCCACATGGATGTTGAATCTAACATTGGGGCAGAGGCGTCAAGCTACCAATGGAACACTGGAAAGCCGAAACGCCCACTGGAAAACCAAGACGTCGACGCAGATGACGATGATCTTGATATGCCAGATTTTGCTGCTATGATTGCAGATTTTGAGGGCCCAAAAAAGGATATGATTGGGTACAAGGATCTGCCAACCATTGATGCGGACTCCAAGAAAGAATTGTATCCAGTTGCAAAAAGAAATATTCCAGGTTGAGTGCCACCCTGGCGCTTCCCAGATTTAAAGCAGCAAACGGTCTATCAAACAAGGGCTTCACAGAGACGTTAGGTATTTTCAAAGAAATTCTTATGTAAGATAATGTGCTCCCCAGAAGCACGAATGAAGCGAAGAAAACTGTTTGCCTATTGGAACTTGAAGTACAGAAGATACACGTTTATGTGAATGACTGTATGTTGTACCGTGGTGAGTACAAAGATTTGCGTGCATGTCCCACATGCAAGCATGCACGATACAAGCGCAGGAGAGCATATGACAAGTACAAATTGGACGACGAGATCAAGACAGGAATCCCGTTCAAGGTTGTTTAGTACTTGCCTTTAATTCCAAGGTTGAGGTGTTTGTTTGCAAACCCTAGAGAGGCAAAGAGGTTGTGGTGGCATCATGATGAGCGAATTGCGGATAGGTTTATGAGGCACCCGAAAGATGGGGCTCAGTGGGAATTAATCGACAACAAGTTTGAAAAATTTGCCAAGGATCCTAGAAGTATAAGGCTCGGGGAGTGTACTGATGGGATGAATCCTTTTGGCGATATGAGCACCAATCACAGCACATGGCCGGTGCTTCTGTGCATATATAACCTAGCTCCTTGGTTGTGTATGAAGAAAAAATACATTATGATGTCAATGATTATCCATGGCCCGAAGCAACCAGGAAATGACATCGACATTTACTTTCAGCTACTGGTAGAAGAACTGCTGACAGTGTGGATAGATGTGCCTGCTGTAAAATGTTATGATGCTTACAGAAAGGAGATTTTCGATCTACATGCGATGCTGGTGCACACCATTCAAGATATGCCGACATTAGGCAACACATCGTGGCAGAAAACAAAGGGCGATGTAGGGTGTGTCACAAGCATGGATAGGACAGCTAGCAGAAGACTTCCCAACTCGCGCAAAACAGTGTATTTGCGTCATCGTAGGTTCTTGCGGAAAAATCATCCATACCGAAATATGAAACCTGAATTTGATGGTACATCAAAGGAAGGTGCGGGCCCAAGACCCTATGACGGGGAGGTGGTCTACAACATGGCTAAAAAAATTAATGTTGTGCTTGGCAAGAACCACCCTTTGACAGCGAAACAAACACCCAAGGGCCAAGTGTTTAAGAAGAAATCGGTGTTCTGGAAATTACCTTATTGGGAGATTCTACGTGTACGTCACTGCATCGATGCCATGCATGTAGAGAAGAACGTATGTGAAAGCATCCTTGGTACTCTGCTCAAGATTAAAGGTAAAAGAAAGGATGGTGATGGTTCACGGCTCGATATTCTTGCTGATCAATCAAAACGCAAGAGTGAAGCAGAAGATGATGACAAATTCACCAAAGCTTGCCAGAGTTACAATTTCAGTACAAAAGAAGAAACACAGTTCTTCACCTATTTGTTGTCAATTAAGACACCCTCTTCCTACTGCGCAAACATCAGAAGTCTCGTGGATGTGAGCTCAGGTAAAATGAAGCTGAGACACATGAAGTCACATGATTTCCACGTAATGTTGACACAAATCCTCCCGGTGGCCACCAGGAATCTGATGGACAAAGATATAAGAAACACACTCATTGACCCCTGTGATTTCTTCAACCAACTATGGCAAAAAATTGTAAATCCTGAAGAGTAGGATCATATGCAAGATGATATTGCAAGAATATTGTCCAACCTAGAGATGTTTTTCCCACTGCCATTCTTTGATTTCATGGTCCATCTCACTGTGCACCTTGTCGATGAGATAAAGTATTTTGGTCCTGTGTTTCTTCGCAACATGTATCCCATCGAACGGTTCATGGGAATACTGAAGCGCTTTTGTCGGAACCGAAACCATCCAGAGGCAAGCATCCTACAAGGTTATACCAGGGAGGAGGTGGTTGAGTTTTGCACCGACATGAAACAAAGACCTATAGGTTTGCCCCTCTCTCGCCACGAGGGAAGGCTGAAAGGTAAGCCGGTCCTTGCTGGCACGCAAATGGCTGCACCCGGAGAATTGCTAGAGAAAGCCCATTTGACGGTACTGCTTAACATCCCAGTTCTCATCGCCTATGCCGAAGAACACTTGGCGGAGATACGCCAAAGCTTCTTACCAATGGTGCCTTCATCAGATGTGGAGATGAAGGAGCACACTAAGAACTACGCCGAATGGCTGAAGAATCGTTTGGCACAAGGATCAATCGATGACATTGCTACGTGGATGGCACAAAAGCCGTCACCTACGGTGTTGACATACCAAGCATATGACATAAATAGATACACGTTCTACACTGAGGAACGTGATCAGAAGATCTCGTATCAGAACAGCTCTATTCGAATAGAATGCATGACTGTAAATGAAGCTGATAAAAGGGTATACTATGGAACCATCAAAGAGATTTGGGAGCTTGACTATGTGAAAGTTAAGGTGGCATTATTCAGGTGCGCATGGATCCCTCTTGGTCAGGTAAGGATTGATGAGTACGGGAAGACCTATGTTAACAGGACAATGATGGCATATCACACGGACCCATTCATTCTTGCCAGCGATGCTACCCACATTTTCTTTATGGAAGACCCCTTGCATAAGAACGGCCATTTAGCGATGCATGGGAAGAGAAGGGTACTGGGTGTCGATGATGTTGCCAATGAGGACGAGTATGATGAATTTTATGAGTTGCCAGCCAAGGGATCACGCACCCGTGTAACAGAGCAGCGTAAAATCATCAAAAACCCCAAGTTCATTCGGGGTCAACTTAATGATCCCAGTTCCCCCATGTACATAGGAATTAATCTGTAAGACTAGTCTTTATGCCTACCCTGCAACTTAATTCGTTCAATTTAGAACTGTCGTGTGTACTGAATTTGTGAGTTATGCCCGGTTTTCTGTTGATGTAAGAACCGTTAATATGTTGACCTTGATATGCTATCAGCTCAGGCAATGAATATGAACTATTTTTTGTTATTACTATTATTCTTATATCATAGAGGTAACACACTCAATTGATCTCACTATAGTATGTGTGAACAAAAATATGCAATCTGGTTTGCGAATAGCACACGGTTCGTTGATGAAAGCCGTGTGCCGACCAAAGCCCGCCGCCCCGCCCACGATCTGACTCATGCTTTCTGATTGGCCAGAACCCAAACCCCATGGATCGTACGTCTGCACCATTGGATGCTACCAGATCGAACGGCGATCCTCATCCCTTTCGACAGCACATGCAGTTCCAGTTGTAATTTTATTTTTATGCACAAAATGCACGTTAATCTCAAAAAATTTCTTAAATATAGCTAACGATACCTGAAATGCGCCAGAAAATCAAACCCATGGTATAATGGTGATTGTGTACCGTGGAAATTTTTTATGAGGCCGAACGATGAAGTCACCGGCCACAGGAGTTTGAATTGACACGTCTCCTTTTGGAAAACCATGATCCTTCATGTGAGATGCTCCGATTTGGAAGGATCGGTCATCAAAACTTGCACCAAACTTTACAAATTCTTTTCCACGGGTTCGTGAGAGCACGCCACAGGCACACATCGATTTTGATGATGTCCGAACTCCATCTGAATTTCCTGTAATTAAAATACCAACTAGGCCTACGCCAGTGGCAGCACCTCGCGGCCGAAATGTTTGAAACTTCTCCCCGCTTCTCGAACAAATGGATGAAAACTCACAAAGTGACGCACAAATGATCTGTACACCTTTGCTAGGCTGATAGTAAGTGGGTATCATAGCTAGCATCCTGCATGCCAACTAGGCAATTTCGATGAGCTATCATAGAATTAATTAAATGAAGAAAGAGAGGGTTAAGTATCATATCATGAAACCGTATCATAATAAATGCTATGCTACTATGTGTCATGCATGACAATATAAATAAAGTACTACATATGATACTAGTAACATCACACATATCTAGATAAAATAGATGATGTGGCAAGCAATAAATGAAGAAATGGAGGAAAGTGGTAACATAGCTAGTTACTAGTAGTATGAGTAACATCACACATATCAAGGCAAAATTAGTCTATAGCCTAATAAATGAAGTTTTGCATGTTACCACACATACGTTACTCCCCGCTATAGAGGTAGTAACATAGACTAGTAACATGTGCATGTTACTAGTCTATGTTACTACCCGTTGTGGCTAGTCTAACTAGCTATGTTACCACTTTCCTCTATTTTCTTCATTTATTGCTTGCCACATCATCTATTTTATCTAGATACGTGTGATGTTACTACCTATGTTACTCCCACTGTGGGTAGTCTAAGCAGGCTATAGGGAATAGAATAATATATATGTGCTTATTAGTTGGAGGAAAGAGAAGAGAAGCGGGCTCTTGGTTAGTAGAGCCAGTTGCAACACGAGGCCCAAGACACTTTGTGAGGATGTAAGGTGGGCCAACTATTGATAAACTAGTACGTATTTAAAACTTATTGTGCATGCCCGCTAAGAGGTTGGTTGTATATGACATGGCAACTTCTTATAGCCGACCCTTGGATGTATTATTAACCATGCTCTTAGTGAGGTAGCTAGTATATCATAGACGACTAGCTAGTATCAGACTAGCCACAATGGGAGTAACTTCAGCTGTAACATCGACTCCAACTCAGCAAACTTGCTTATGTGGCAATAAGTTAATGAGGAGAGAGATAGTTTCAGTAACTTAGCTAGTTACTGTAACATCACATGTCCCAATGCAATATGAGTCTATAACCTAATAAATGAAGCTTTGCATGACACTACACTTATGTTACTACCCACTATGAAGGTAGTAACATAGTCTAGGGATATGTGTATGTTACTAGTGTATGTTACTCTCCATTGTGGCTAGTGTCATACTCCCTCCTTTCCGGTTTAGGCTGGTTGTAATGGTAGTATCATAAGCGGTATCATGCATGCCAACTAGACTTTCTGGATGATGTGGCACACAATTAAATGAGGAAAGAGAGGATGTGGTATCATATCATGATACCGTGCCATATTAAATGTTGTACTACTAATCTGTGTGATGCATGCCAATTAATAAGGCAACCTAAGATACTAACTTATGATACTATGCATTACGGAAGTAGTATCATATGCATGATACTAGTATATGATACTCGCCATTACAACCAGCCTTACAGGCCTCAATTCAAAAATCTCACCAACCAAGGTAGATGGTGAGTGGTGGAATACTTTTTGTAGTTTGCAAAAATACCCAATTAATGCTTTTGTTTTCCTCAAAAAATTATGTTCTCCAATGTATTAATTACAATACATACATGCATATATAAAGTACATGCATTGGTCAACTTTCTCTTAATACTTGCATGCAATGATTTCATGCACCTTGGAATCTAGACATGTGATGGGGAACAACCAAATTGAGCCTTATAAAATGGGAAAACTAAAATTTTGAGATAAGCCTATAAACCAGAAAGGAGGGAGTATATATGCGTGATACTAGTATATGATCGACAATACCTCCGTAATGCGTGCATGCATAACATCATAAGTTAGTATCTTAGGTTCCTTATTAATTGCCATGCATGATACAAAGTAGTACAACATTTATGATACGGTATCATGATATGATACCACACCCTCTCTTTCCTCATTTAACTGTGTGCCACATCATCCAAAAAGTCTAGTTGACATGCATCATACCGCTTGATACTCCCATATTACGACCAGCCTTATTAGGGTGGCCATAGTGGGGGTATCATAGCCGGTATCATGCACTCGGGAATAGAAAATATGATGATGCAGAAAAGAAGCAGTAACATAGGTAGATACCGTAACATATATATATATAATAAATGCTATACTACTTTGTGTCATGCATGGCCATAAATACGGTCATCTATGATATATACTACTCTATGATACTATATATGCACTATGAAGGTACGTACATAGAATCATATACATGATACTATATAAATAGGAGTATATATATATATAGTATATGATACTCCCCACTATACAAGGCTGGCCATAGTGGTGGTATCATAGTCGACGATGTCATGCACTCGGAAATAGCAAGTACGTTGATGTGGCAAAGAATTAAATATATATAAAGAGGGTTAGAGTAACATATAGGTAGATACCGTATCATGTTAAATGCGATGCTAATTTGTGTCATGCATGGCAATAAATATGATCTATATATGATACTATACTCTATGTATTATATAGAGAGAATTCCTTATTTAACACTGGCTTTAAATTTTTTGCCCTATTTGACACTGAGAAACTTTTTCTTCCTTATCTAACACCAATTCTAAAATTTGTTCCCTTTATGACACTTCCATCTATTTTAAGTACTAACGGTGTTAAGTGACACCTGAAAAGACGATTTTACCCCTGATGTAACATGTGACCAAAGACTTCACATGAGGAGTAATAACTTTTCCCTATTGTTAAAAGCAAAATTGGGCAAAACCTCCCCTGTAAATTCAAAAGATTGGGCAGAACCTCCGACTAATTTAACGCCACACAATCCACATATACATAATTCAACACACAGTATTTAAATTTGCCAATGGCACGAGACATAAACATTGAGGTTCACATCCAAGTATACATATATATGACTTGAACCTATCTAGGTACACATATATGAGTCCAAATCTGACCATACATCATATGAGCAACACAAAAGTGACTCTCATCATTTACAGGTTCACATATATACTCCAAGTCCATACATACATGCCATGAGTTGCACAAAAGTGACTTTAGAATGAGACCTTTAGAATCACATACATGAGTGCAAGTCACGGAACATAACATGAGCAGCACCAAGAACATCTGTTGTCCATATTTCAAACTCCAGCATTAGAATATTTTGGCGTTTGGGAATTTGGAGTTCTCCATCTACACAGAACAGCAGGCAGGACTAAAAATGACATGGCCACGTGAGAGATTACAACCAAGTATAGGCACTGCAAATAGCAATAAGAATAAAATCATATAAGTAATTAACTTTGAAGAATAAATAGAATAATAAGAGGTCTAGTGTTAGGAATTAAGAAGCAACTGATGCAACGAACGGGGAACGATTAATAATGGGATCCGTTAAATCACCG
Source organism: Triticum aestivum (assembly GCF_018294505.1). Taxonomy (NCBI): domain Eukaryota; kingdom Viridiplantae; phylum Streptophyta; class Magnoliopsida; order Poales; family Poaceae; genus Triticum; species Triticum aestivum. The sequence goes on from NC_057802.1 coordinate 543,733,349, forward strand.
TTATGATTTGATTCTGGACAATGCATCAGTTAGTGAGCACACACAAAATGAATCTAGCCAAGTATCACATTCAAAACCATGCTATGTTATACCGTCGTACAAACAGTAAGCCGTGAGGATGACAAATGACAAGGACAGGCATCTTATTTTTGAGAACAAGGACATATATCTTCAGTGTATTGAATTATTGATACTTTGCTATGTTATACCGTAGTACAATGAGATGAAAAGATGCACATATTATGGATGGGGTATGCCTCAAACTAGCAACATTCTAGACTAACTAACAGCAACTCCAACCGAAGCCACTGCAATTCTGGAGGAAATGCATCGAAAACAGACTCCAACATGACCAGGAGGATGTGACTGTAAGACGGCATGGTTAACAGAAATGGAAGTGACAAGACTTGTCAAAAGTAGAGGAAGTATCAGACAACAATTTTTTTAGCTGCCTAGCAGAAACCTCATGTTATTTGGTAAGAAAATGAGGACTTGGCACTATTTCTACAATATCAAGTTCTTCCCTCCTTGTCATGCTGGAGCAAAGCCTAGTAGCAGATTACTATAACTTGTGAATTGAAAGCTAACAAAAAGTATAATTGTCCTAACATATGAGCAAAGCTCCAGGGAAACTTAGTTTTCAATATTAAAGCTATAACCGAACATTTGCTAGGGCGAATTGAAACAAATGTGCATGATTGGATTTGAAGCCTGCACGGGTAGGTTTTACTCAATTTCTTAAAGCCACGAATTGCTAGTACAAATTATGTTCAAATGCTAGATATCTAAATACAGTACAGGGAATGAACTGTTCCAGAAATTGAATATGTCAGGAGTAGTGTCGAGGATATACCCCGCGGTATGACGCGGCCGGAAGTATGACCCGGCCGGACTTGGCGCTTCACCGTGACCCGCCGGAGGACTGGCGACTCACGGGTCTGGCGGCTCACTGTCAGACGACTCACGAGCCTGACGACTCACGGATGACCCCGACGGCAGGTCAGATAGAAGACTAGGCCCAAGGCCCAGAAGGCCGGCTCATGTTATGGGCGCATGTCGACTCCGAGTCGTTTCCAACCTCGCGCTGGCCGTACCGGTTCTGCCTCCGCATCGCTCCAACAGCCGCCGCTGGTACGTACATAGCAAAGGAAAAGAAGACCACAATTTGGAGAAGGACACGGACGAAAACCAATTGATCCAGCCACGACCCGGAAGCGGACGTCTCCGTAGACCCGGGCTCGACCATTTGACTCGCCTCCGCCTCTGCCGCGAGCCGCTCGCCGCAACAGTCGTGCCAAGCTGGCCTTGGCCTGCGCCTCGACCGCAAGTCTGCACATGAGCCACCACCACTGGCGTGTCACCTCACCCGCGTCTGCGCCACACTCGCTGAAGAGCCGCTTCGGCCCTGAGTCGCCTCTGGCACATGCGCCGGCCGGCTCTCCGCCTTTGCCGCTTCTGCTGCATGACCACAAGTCACTTCCTCCGCTCGCCCTCGCCACGGCCGCGGCTGAAGCCTCGCCTCCGGTTTATATGCCTCCTGCGTGCGTCATCGGCATCTGCAGTCCAACATACGTTGACACTGGAGGCCGTGCAAGCATCTGTACCATGTCAGGCTACCGGAAAATCCATCCAACACCAGCATCCTTGTTTATTTGACAAGAATATCAGGTGCTATTTGTCTAAACTTTTACTGGTATAATTAGGTATCATCCAAAGCTTTTTTCATGGTATGTTATTGTATACATAGGTCAATTACCTCGTGATTAAAGTATGATCCGATCCTGGCGCGCTGTCAATGGAGGTCGCGTTTATATCCGCACTATATCAAAAGGCTTAACAGATGTGCGCAAATCGCCGCCGCAGCGGTCCGGTCTACATCAACTCACCGGGACCACGCGTGTAACCGGTTCATTCGACCATACCCGCGCCGGCTCAACCGCCCGCGCCCACGGCCGACCCGTCTGTCCGCGCGGCTTACAATGCCGCGGCCGACTCACGCGTCCGCCCTGTCCTTTAAATATCATGGTTGACTCCGATATGTCTATCAACAAATCAGAGCCGCTCCTACGGTCCTGAGCCGCCAGGGGCGTATTCAGCCGTCTCTGTCGCGATAAACGGATCATCTGTCGTCCAAACAAATCAGGTGATATCCATCCAAGTTTGTTTATTAGAACATGTTGGTTTTTGTCAAAAACAAGTTTATCTTTGCCTTGGTCTGCAATATTGTTGATGCATGGCAATTATTTATGACAAAAAGTGATATTATACTGCGGTGACTGAGGCACGCCAACATCTTTTGGCACGGGTGGCCGTCGTTACTCAACGGGCTCCCGCACCGGCTTCAAGCACCGTGGCCGTCTCTCGCGACCGCGCCGGCTTACAACGCCGTGGCCGTCTCTCGCGACCCCTCCGGCTTACAACAAGGAGGACAACTTGTCCGTCCGCACCGGCTTACAACGTCGCGGCCGGTTCATCTGTCTGTGCCGCCTCAGATGTTGCGGTCATCTTTACCATCCGACTCCTGCGGCCTGGTCTAAATCAACACATCGGGCCGCACCTGTCTGCATAAGCTGTTTAATTGAGTATGAGCAGGTCACTACTTGGGAAGCCTGGTTTTTCTTCCAACAAATTGGAGGCAAATTATCATATACTATCAACCGCCGTCGGCACCAGATGGCTCAATGGACATGCGCACAAGTCACCGTCACTACAGTTTGGTTGAACTTCAATCAGCCAGTCGGAAGGAACCATTGGCCGAGTTGCTGACACGGCTCATACGGGATCATTTATAACCCGCCGCAGTCACCTCAACCTTCTGTGGATACACATCGTGCTATCAACACCAATGATATACAAGTTATGCCGGTTTATATCACGGTTAAATATGGAGAATCTCAAGCCAACTCCTCGAGTCATCTTGAGACTCGGGGGCTACACTGACATGACTCGGGAACCCCGGGTCGTTGGAGGGAATGATAACCCGGTTCCGGAGGCTGCTACCATATTGACGAAAATTTAAAGGCCGTCAGAAAATTGCCAGTTCAAAATAAAGATTCCGGTTTAAAATCCGGTTCAAGAGATATCTCTCTCCTGCAAAGTTTTGAAGCTTTCAAATCCGGTTCAAACATCCGGCTCAAGGTAAATTTATATATTATAAAGCTTTGAAGCTCTCAATATCCGTTTTACAAATTTCCGGTTCAAAAAGAGGTTGTCTCTCGCAAAGTTCGAGTTCTCAGGAAAAATTAAAGGGACCAAAGAGAGTCTATTACAAAGCACAACTCAAATATAGGTACCGTGCTTAATGACCATTGGGAGCTGATCGTATTCGAATTTAGCTTAACCCTTTTGGTGTGACCCTGATCGTATTCGAATCAGAGTCGTTAAATATTCTCATGATCACTAGGGGGCTTCCTGTTCAAACATAGGTCGTATTCGAACCAAAGAGAACATAGTTGTCGATACCCTTTTGATCGGCACACTGCCGAGCACACTAGGGGGCTTCTTGATCGTATTCGAATCATAGCTCAACCCCTTTTGAGAACCGACGTGGATCGTATTTGAATCAGCGTCGTTAAACAACTCTCAAGGTCATTTGGGGGCTTCCTGTTCAAACATAGGTCGTATTCGAACCAAAGAGAACATAGCTATCGGTACCCTCTTGATCGGCAACGCCAAAGCCACTGGGGGCTATATGATCGTATTCAAATCTTAGCTTAACCCCTTTGGGACGGTTTTCTGATCGTATTCGAATCAGAAGCCTCAAAATTTTTGAAGTCTCTTTTTGCAAACAATTTTTGGATTTTATTTGAAGCTCTTTTTCATATGTAAAGTGTATATGAGTGGTTGCTATTTAACCCGGCTTGATTTGTCGATGATAAATCGCCAGCTTATGAACAATCATCATCTATGTGGAAGCATTGGCTTCTAAGGATTGGGTTATCACCCTTACTGCACGGGTCATGTAAACCGGCAGTACAAATTCAATATCACAGTGGTTATATGTGAGATATTATGACCCGCCCTGCGGTAAACCGCCAAGGGTTCTTGTGATCTACTTGCGTGCAGGATAAGACTACATTTGGGTGGTTACCCGCCCTAGTTTTTGACGTTAAGTCGCCAGGGTATATGTTGTTTAAACTTTGCAGGACTTACAGAGCTATGACTTACATAAATGATTAAATTCAAGCCCATCATCATAGATGGAAATTGGTGTCTCAAAAGGGTTATCAATTCTTGATTTTCTCAAAGGCTATAAGCCGCCGGGTTGTACAAATTCCGGCTTACAATGGAGGCGTATTAAATCGCCATCGGCCAAGAGCCGCCGGGTATTTAAACTCCGGATTGACTTATCAACAGATGAGGTATTCAAAGTCGCTTTGGCGCACTGGCTATTATTTTATCAATGGATATGATTTATTATACAATGAAAGGAATAGTCCCGAGTCGCTGCAGGCTTACGACCCGGCACTTGGGGGCTACATTATTCAAATTGATATTATATCGAATATGCAAGTCCCATGTTACTGCCAGCATATACCATGGCACTTGGGGGCTAATGTAAAGACATTTTTTGCTCAACTTATTGAAGACCCGACTCATCACATTGTAATGAGCCGGCCCTTGGGGGCTACCAATTGCTCCTGTCAAAAATTCAAGGTACACAAGCTTTAATCCATTATATTGAAAGATCCACTGCTCAGTTGGTAGAGTACAAAGCTCTTAACCTTGTGGACGTGGGTTCAAGCCCCATGGTGGAGATTACATCATATGATGTTATTATCAATGAATCATATACAAAGTCCGAGCTCAGTAATATCTTATTAAGCCGGCCCTTGGGGGCTACACGTTGCTGCTCAAGTTTACATGGTTATATCTACAAAGTCCCTGCTCATTATTGCATAATGACCCGGCCGTTGGGGGCTACACTGGTTGAAGTTTTTAAGAGCATAAGGCAATTACAAGTCCCAGGTTGCTGCAAGCATGACAACCCGGCACTTGGGGGCTACAAGTGATACATATAAGGGGGAAAATCTTCAAAATTCTCAGTTTGGAGAAGATCAAGTTGACCCGGTGTTTGCAACAATCATGATCCGGTGTCACCAAATAATTATGACCCGGCGTCAGTAACAGTTATGACCCGGTGTTATCAATATTTACAAACCGGCAATTTTGGTTATGATAAACCGGCAAGTTTTACCTCTTCAAGCCGGCTGAAAGTCAGATGAGTATCTCAAGACCAATATCTTTTAAAGCCGGTGCTTTGGAAACCGATTCAAGTGGATTGTTTCTTACAATATTTCTCTACAAGAGACCAATGCCAGCAAATTGACTCTGAAGCTGGCCTATTGATCCGGATTTTCAAAGGAAGTATCTGGAATTTTTGCATTGGCAAAATTTGAACATATCTGCTAAAGAGATTTGCTATGAGATTATGGGTACATATCAAGAAGGAAGATGACAAGGACTTAAGGATGATCAAGTGCCGGCTTACAAAGAATATTTAACCCGGAACACAACTTGTCAAATTTGTTCTTGTGTTTATATTGCAGATTAGTTTAACATGGATAAATCCAAATTAAACTGGGGGCTAATGTCGGGGATATACCCCGCGGTATGACCCGGCCGGAAGTATGACCCGGCCGGACTTGGCGCTTCACCGTGACCCGCCGGAGGACTGTCGACTCACGGGTCTGGCGGCTCACTGTCAGACGACTCACGAGCCTGACGACTCACGGATGACCCCGACGGCAGGTCAGATAGAAGACTAGGCCCAAGGCACAGGAGGCCGGCTCATGTTATGGCGGGCCGGCTTAAAAGGAAAGGGATGATGAATATTTCCTTTACGCGGAAGCAAGACCCGGACTTGTATTCAACTTGTAAGAAAAGATAGATTAGCCTTAGTCCTACTAGGACTCCTTATGTAACCCGCCCCTCCGACTTATATAAGGAGGGCGCAGGGCTCCCCAAAGAGGGACGAGCAACAAGAAACAATCTCTAGGGCTAGACATCGGGAGCCGGTTCCCGGCGACTCTCCCGTGATCATAATGAGACCTAGCCTCAAACAGCATGTAGGGTTGTTACCGGATGATGTTTCCCGGGGCCCGAAGCTGTCTAAACCCTTGTCTTGTGTTGCGTCTCTCGATTCCGCCCAACCCCTCTCAAGCTACTACATAGATGCGCTGGCCTCACGACTAAGTCCTGACACTAAGGACATCTGTCGTGACAATTCCACGACAAGTAGTGCTAAGGGAAGGAGGCCGAGATATACCACTTTCCAGGGTTCATCACTTTTAGAGTGCCAACCGAGCCGTGCCCTGGCCTGAAGCTGCTGCCGAGGCCGACCCAGCAGTGCCCTGGCCGGAGTCTCCAGCCACTCCCGCGCCCTGGCCTGAGCCCGCTGCAGCCGATCCAACACCACCTGCAGAAGCTGCGCCATCGCCACCCTCAATTGCGCACTCACCCGTTCCCTCCACAGCGGCAGCCGCGCCCTGGCCCAAGCCCACCGCAGCCCCGCCGTGGGCATCGGTCACCAACGCTAGATCCACAGCCGCGCCAAGGCCTGACCCGTCTGCCGCGCCCTGGCCATCTGCTGCGGCCGTCTCCATCCGCTGCACCGCCTCCATCCATAGCACTAAGCCGCTGCCGCCGCTATGGTTTGCCGCCGCGTTAGGGTTGGGGAGAAAGGGGATGACAAGAGAGCGTCGGGTTGGGACTCGGTAGAGAAGAGAGAGGCCGGTTTGGCCTTTGTTTTCTTTTTTCTAATGTTTATTATTAACAGGGGCAATTTCGTCCAACCGCAAAGAACTGACATTGGTCAATGCAGATTTTAACGGTGTCTCCTAACAGAACTGACGGAAGTGTTAGAAAGGGCAAAAAAATTACACTTGCTGTTATATAAGGAAGAAATTTCTTTGCAGTGTTAAATAGGGAACCAATATTTAAAATAGTGTTATATAAGGAATTTTCTCTATTATATATACTATGCGCTATAATTAATTAAAGGTAGTATCATACACTAGTATCATATATATTGTATATTCATGATACTAGTATATGACACTCTCCACTATACTCGTGATTTCTTACCGTGGAATAAAATTGGAGGCGAAATGATGAACTCATGTTTTCATTCGAACAAAAATATGATGTTAGGTAATGTAATGTTTTCAAAGAGCACACGCTTCACTCACGAAAGTCGTGTGTCCACTAAACCGTGGCTGATGCACCCCCCACCCCTCTGCCACGCGCGCAATCTGAGTCGTGTGTTCTGATTGGCCAGAACCCAAACCCCATGGATCGTACGTCTGCACCGTTGGATTCTCCTTGATCGAACGGAGATCCTCATCCATTTCGGCAACACATGTACATGTTTTCAAATAGCCCCTCCCAAAAAAATTCAAATAGCACACGGTTCACACATGAAAGTCGTGTGCCTAACAAACTGTGGCCGATGCCCCCCTTACTGCGCGCGCAATCTAAGTCGTGCGTTCTGATTGGCCAGAACCCAAACCCCACAGATCGTACGTCTGCACCGTTGGATGCTCCCAGATGAAACAACAATCCTCATCCCTTTCGACAGGAAATGCATTCCGGCTAGGAATTGATTTATATGCCAACATGCATGATAAATGCCAAAAAATGTCTTACATATAGCACACAAGACCTAAAATGCGCCAGCAAATCAAACCCGTGGTAAAATTGTGATTGGCTTACGTGGGAAAAATTTAGAGGCGAAACGATGAACTCACGTCTTCATTTGAAAATTAGTACGTCTTCATTTCAAACGAAATTATTCTGTTTATGCACACGAACGCTTAGAGGCAACCGTTTGCATAGGCCTTTCCGCGCGCGCGGCGACCGGGGATATCTTTCACCCTTTTCACCTAGGCCGCCAACACCCGGAGTCCCCAACACCCCCCACCGTCCGCTCGTGTTTCACTCAACTAGTCCACCCAATCTCCTTCGCCAACTCCCCCCTCCCCCCGATCCACAACAGAACCCTCTCTGCTGCCGCCGTGCTCACCCCGGCCGTGTGCCCGCTCTTCGGTGTCAAGCCTACCTCCACTGTCGTTCCCAACACGCGGCGGCCCATGCCTGGCCATCTTCGTTTGCTCGCCAACCACCCTCGAGCATATCGATGCAGTAACCCTCGCCTCTCCTGTGGTCCGGCCGGGTTTGCATTAAGAAGCATGTTAGTTACTGCTCTCCATCACGGTGAGGCATATTTCCTTGCAACCCCTCTTCCAATTTCGTTCCGTATGTTCCCAAATTGGCTATAAAATAACGAAGAGCGTATATATGTTCATTATCTCTGTATTTGTTCCAATAAGTTATAGCCTATTTACAGATCATGGGCGCTCGAGTCACACAAACTTAACAAATTAGCCGTACATTTTCTAAATTATTGCATGGCATGTTTAGAAAGCTTGATACCAAGTTGTTAGTTTTATGCTTATCCTCCTTTCCTGAGTTTCGCATGTGTTCTCTGTAGATGCCGAGTAGCAGCGACATCACTCATTCAGGCCATGTATCTTCATTTGATTCGGACAACCCTAGGTCTTCAGTAGATTGTGAGGGATCAAGTAGTCTTGAACGGGATAGAGTTGCAGCAATTACCCTTCCGGTCAGGACACGGAGGAACGCTCCAAGGAAACCCACACACTAGCCTAAAGTTGTATATGAAGTAACCGAGATTGATTTAAAGTCCTGGGCTCCAACTAAACCAGATAAAGCACGCATGAGTTTCAGGAGTGTGTGTGGATTTGTTGGCAGGGCAAGGCTCAACATTAATCTGCCGGGGTTTCGAAGGCTGACACAGAAACACGGCAAAGGATAGTCTAGGAGATCATGGATCACTTCAATGTTCCAGAGTAGTGGAGAATGCAGGTGGAACACGCTGCACTGAAGAAGGCTAGGGATGCTTGGAGAAACTGGAAGCACGTGTTGTACAAGAAGTACTTGAGTGAAGGCAAGGACCCAATCCCCGCATACCCCCAAATTACAAAGGCAGACTGGGCAGAATTCAAAAGGGTCAGGCAACTAAAGAGTTTGCTGAGAAGAGTTTCAAGCAATCGGAACTTCAGAAGAAGAACATACACCCCCACCGTATGGGTATGGCAGGATACTACGGCATGAAACTGGTATGGGAATAGAAGGACAAAGAAGCAGTAGCGGCGGGTGGGAATTCGGCCTTTAGTGAAATCAGGGGCGAACGCGCCAGAGACTACTTGCGGGCACGTGCAAAGAGGCGTGATGACGGAACTTATTACTTTGAAAACGCATGTGACGCCAAACTGTATGAAGTGATGTTAGAAGCTTCCATGATCCCTAGAAGGTGCTACATGAACTCAGGGCCATGTGGCATTCTGTCCATTGCTCTGGACACAAAAGAGCCCTGTCGTGGAATTGTCACGGCAGATGTCCTAGTGTGAGGACTTAGTCGTGAGGCCAACGTATCTATGTGGTAGCTTGAGAGGGGTTGATCGGAGTCGAGAGACGCAACACAAGACAAGGGTTTAGACAGCTTCGGGCCCCGGGAAACATCATCTAGTAATAACCCTACATGCTGTTTGTGGCTAGGTCTCATTATGATCATCAGGGAGTCACCGTGAACCGGCTCTCCAAGTTGTATCTAGCCTTAAGATTATTTTTCTCTCTCCCTTGGGGTGCCATGCCCCTCCTTATATATGTTGAAGGGGCGGTTTACATGACTAGTCCTAGTAGGATTAGGATTACTCTATTACAAGTGGAGTCCTAGTCTTGCTTACTTTGTAGGAGAATATTCCTTATGCCTTTCCTCTTAAGCCGGCCCATCATCATATGAGCCGGCCTACTGGGCCTTGGGCCTTGTCGTCCGTCTGACCCGCCCGCCGGGTTACTAATGAGTCGCCAATATCAGGCGGGTTACCCGTGAATCGCCAAGCTCCAGTCGGGTCATACATCCAGCCGGGTTACACCGCGGAGTATATCCCCGACATTAGCCCCCGGTTTAATTTGGATTTATCCATGTTAAACTGATCCTGCAAAATAACTCAAGAACAAATTTGACAGGTTGTGCTCCGGGTTAAATATTCTTGTAAGCCGGCACCTGATCATCCTTAAGTCCTTGTCATTTCCTTCTTCTAGAAAATTCGAGTCAATAGACTAGCTTCATAATCAATTTGCTTGAGAAGAAATATTGTAAATAAAGAATCCATTTGAGTCGGCCCTCAATGCTCTGACTTGACAAAAATATTGGTCTTCAAATATTCAACTGATATTCAGTCGGCTTGAAAATGTAGAACTTGCCGAGCTATGATTTCCAAAATCGCCGGGTTATAAAACCTGATGACTCTGGGTCATGACTGTTATAGACGCCGTGTCATGATTGTTGCCAACACCGGGTCACACAATTAATCTCCTGGTTTGCTCAAAACTGAGAATTTGAAAATGTTCCTCCTTATATGCATATCACTTGTAGCCCCCAAGTCTTAAGAAGGGAGCATAGCAACAGCTTAAGACTTGCTTCAATATAAATGTCGCAACTTTGAAGAAATCCGGGTTGTTCATCTCAGTCACTAGTCATAAAGTGAATATTCCACATATGTAGCCCCCAAGTGTCGGGTTGTCATGCTTGCAGCAACCTGGGACTTGTAATTGCCTTATACTCATAAAAATTTCAACCAGTGTAGCCCCCAAGGGCTGGGTCATTATGCAATATTGAGCAGGGACTTTGTAGATACGATCATGTTGATTTGAACAGCAACGTGTATCCCCCAAGGGCCGGCTCAGCAAGACAATACTGAGTTGCGACTTTATATATACTTCATTGAAAATAACATCATATGATGTAACCCCACCATGGGGCTTGAACCCACGTCCACAAGGTTAAGAGTCTTGTCCTCTACCAACTGAGCAATAAACCCTTCAATATAATGGATTAAGGCTTGTGTACCTTAAAATTTTGACAGGAGCAATTGGTAGCCCCCAAGGGCCGGCTCACTACGATGTCATGAGTCGGGTCTTGTAACGCCCATGATGCGGCTATATCTCCCACGTGTCGAGGCACGACTTAGAGGCATAACCGCATTGTAGGTATTGTCGCAAGAAAGGTCATCTTCACACAATCCCATGTAATGAACAAGAATGGGATAACGAGAGTTGGCTTACAATCGCCACTTCACACAATACATAAATTAATTCATACATCATCCAAAAATCCACACATAGACCGACTACGATCAAATCCAAATGAAAATAAGATAACCCCAAATGCTAGATCCCCGATCGTCCCAACTGGGCTCCACTACTGATCATCAGGAAACGAAACATAGTAATGACCACGTTCCTCGTCGAACTCCCACTTGAGCTCGGTTGCGTCATCTGCACTGGTATCGTCGGCACCTGCAACTGTTTTGGTAGAATCTGTGACTCACGAGGACTCAGCAATCTCACACCCGCGAGATCAAGACTATTTAAGCTTATAGGAAAGGATGGTGTAATGAGGTGGAGCTGCAGCAAGCACTAAGCATATATGGTGGCTAACATACGCAAATGAGAGCGAGAAGAGAAGCAACGCAACGGTCGCGAAGCTAGAAATGATCAAGAAGTGATCCTGAAACTACCTACGTTCATGCATAACCCGAACCGTGTTCACTTCCCGGACTCCGCCGAAAAGAGACCATCACGGCTACACACACGGTTGATGTATTTTAATTAAGTCAAGTGACAAGTTCTCTACAACCGGACATTAACAAATTCCCATATGCCTCATAACCGCAGGCACAGCTTTCGAAAGATAATACCCTGCAGGGGTGTCCCAACTTAGCCCATTATAAGCTCTCACGGTCAACGAAGGATAAACCTTCTCCCGGGAGGACCCGATCAGTCTCGGAATCCCGGTTTACAAGACATTTCGACAATGGTAAAACAAGACCAGCAAAGCCTCCCGATGTGCCGACAAATCCCGATAGGAGCTGCACATATCTCGTTCTCAGGGCACAACGGATAAGTCAAGCTACGAGTAAAACCAGGCCTCGAGTTTCCCCGAGGTGGCCCCGCAGGCTGCTCGGTTCGGATCAACACTCGAAGG